>NC_081182.1:153743031-154043031 GCF_029867415.1 Vicia villosa | reverse complement strand
TCTGTCATCCTTGGAAAATTCTCCTTAGAATACAACCCTTGTCATACATTTCATTTTCAGAAATTCTGAAACCGAATACTTGCCAAATTTGAATCCACCTTACTTTACTAATTCTCGCATCATACAGCTGCAACGATAACTCTATCAACCTGTCCATAGTATCTTCTCAACCATACGACTTCATACTGTTGGCGTGACAACACTTCCCAGAATTCATATGGCTTAACCAATATAAAAATCCTTTCAATGTCGCACTTCAACCACACTGTCATCTAATGCCTTTTCGTTTCTGAAACTGACACTAAACTGACTTCTTCGGCCGCATTCCCCAATGCATCATTTCTAGCAGTTAAGTGTATATAACAATGCAAGGAATCATATTTTGTGCCTTGGATATTCCCCTTTGAAATTCCACGACACTCCAAAACGAAAATGCCTCTACTTACCGAGACTGACCTTATTTAACTTCTGAGGATCTACAGATACTCGCCTTAAAGAATCTCACGTCGAGCTAACCCAAGACATACTTCATCTATTCTTACACTTACCACCAATGTTAAAGAATAGCCACACAATACGCTGGTCGAAATATGATGATCATACACACATTCCCATCTCGGAAACTACACAAAAGGTTCACTAACTCCAACGGAACCAGGAGCATCCACGATGTAGAATCTAAAATTCTCACGCGATCACGACCACCCAAGGTCTCCTCATAGCGTAGCATTAGAATCTAATCCACCTCGTTGTTGCCTTCTTGCATAATCACCAAGTATCGAGTGCAACATATGGATTCTTATCCCACCTACCCTATGAGAATTTGGATCGACGTCTCACAAATACCAATCTAATCCTACCTTGAGTTCCAGATCAACATGTCCCACATCTGTCAGAAAGAATGGCTCACGCGCCTCGTGCGCGATAGCGATACTGTGGCGCTATACCTATCTGGTAGTACTAACATGGTGGTCCAACTCCGAGCCATGCACTCAAGTAACCTACCCAGTAGCGTATAACGATCTCCACCTGTATCCTATAGCCACGAACGACTAATTAAACATGTCTCAACTGAGGTCATCGCTACTTAGATCCGTCTAGTCACATGTTCAAGGTTTACCTCCCCTGAACGCAACAAACTAGATCAACTTGCTACGAATCTAGTTCGAGTTCCTATGCTAGGTCTGTACTCACTCACACAGGGCACGCACGAGAGGTTCTCAATGTTAACTCCCACCATATAGGAATAACATGGTTACAAATAACACTCACCTACCGCGGTCAACTCGCTGATGCTTCAGACAACCACTAGTTCAATTCATCTAAGTACCAAACACCTAGAGTAGTTCTACGACTATACTCGGGATTAGATGATTCACAACTAGCAGTGAACATGGATAACTGCACTATGCATATCCATCCACTCAGTTGTCGCCTAGCGTAGTTCTAGGACTTACGCATTTCCGAATAACAAGGAGATGCAGTAGTTCCTTTCACTCAGTCAGGCATCCCAGATTTTCCCAATTTGGAGATCACTACTTCCACTCGTTCTATCTACCATTCACTAGATAGATACCGACATCTTAAGGTACACCAGAACGAGTCGGAGTCTAACAACCTTGTACCTCAAAGTACTGTCTAGGCCAGAGTAATTAGAAAGATCCAATATCTCTGTTCAACTCCCAAAGTCTTCCATCCATCCACTTCTCTTTCCATGTCTGCTACTGCCACCATGTTCGAGTAACGAATTCCTAACGGCTTAAAGCTCAGTTCCATCACGGAATTCCCTTACTCCATTTCTACTTAGGTGCTTCATGGATTTCCCTCACTACTATCGAGATCTAGATAAAGTTCATTCCATCCAACAAAAAAATCTTGGAACTTCTAGTCGTCTTAGTCTTTACCACGACAATTGGGTTGTCAATTATTCCGCGCAATTTCTCTTCTTATGTCTAACAATCCCAACATCCTCCCAACTTAAACGACTTCAACCACTTCAACTGATTCCTCTAACATAACTTCGTCTGGAAGGTTCACTCTGTCCTATAAAGTATTCTGGAATTTCCAACTTCCTCAACTTCCCCCGTCGAGACTATTATTGCAACTACCTTTCATATGCGGCACTATCCACGTCAGACAATTACCCACAATTCCTTATTTGACTTCAGCTATTACACGAGTTACTTCGGGGCTAACGCATCCTCGCGGCGGCTCTGCCGCGATCCTGCCTATCACGTATCCAATTGGTAAGTTGATCAAGTTCAACATTTGAATAACATGACAGTAGAATCGAGCCAGCAACGCACACTTATGAGGAAGAAAGAAGTTTACTAATGATGCCTCACGGCTAGGTCGAGGGTCGACCAACTCTGATACCAACTGTAATACCCTACCAATATGTGTCTAGAATCATATCAGCAGAATACTAATAATTGGTACTAAGTACATACAAAAGTCAGGAATAATAACATAAGTGTATACATTTCAAAATCATCTTGAAGTTGGATACAATGAATATATTTACACAAAGATATTAATACACAGCGGAAGAAAAGATTAGGCATGGTCTTCACGACATCCGATCAAAAGCTCTTGATCCAAGCATCTAGCAAAACTCGATCTTGCATGGTACCTGAAAAATAATAAGATGAATGGGGTGAGATTACTAAATCTCAGTGAGTTCCCCTATCTTATGGGTCCTCTCGACTCTACAAGGTACATACATAATCTACAGATCCATCTCAGATTCTAAGGTTCCCTCACTATCCAGTACAGGAAAACCGATCAACTCGTAGCACCACGATTGAGTGTCCACTGACCACCCAATTGGATCCACTGAGAACATATCACAAGTTCGAATATTAGGTACATGTTTCCTCCAGAATAGGTCTTCGGGATTTATCTGCCAACCTTCTGTCGGGAGCTACCCTCAAGGTCTGGTCTTCCAGGTTTACCTGCCTATCTGCCCTCGAAACAAGACCCCAAAACAAACCTTTTCAATCTACATGGTAAGTAACTCATATGACTATAGAGAACCATGGAACCGACAAAAGGAGAAGGTGAGGTACACATCCCCGGGAGTTCATCCCCGACGAATACTCCTGAACTAAGGAGCCGACCCATTCCCGAGACCAAAGCCCGAGAATGCCGTAATATATGTGGCACATGGGCATCCTTGGAATTTCTTCACAAGAAGTAGCCAACATATATGTAACGTGCCTCCTCGCAGTTACTGTCCTTTTGTCTGTCCTCTAACCCCTCGTCTCATACTTACTACACCATTAGATTGTAGGATTTTAGAAAGTAGTTGCTTGATAGGAAAAAGGAATATTAGGCTAGCATCCATTCATGTCTCTTGGCCTAGGTATCCTAAGGTTCACCTTACCATATTCATATTTTGTTAATCGACGTACACAAATTACACCAAGTAGTAAGGCCTCCTCGCCTTTGGTTTCACTTGTTTAGCTTCACAAGCTATAAGATCTCAACATCTTTGGTGTACGTGGCTAGATTTGACGTCCATCACCGCTCATTCCATGATGCCTACAACCCAATTGAAGGAACACTTGGGCACTAAGGCCTTGAGGACGATTAACGAATCAATTATCCAAGAATTATCTTTACTAATCAAGGTACAAGAAATTTACATGGATTTGGTTGATACTCAAGAGTATGATATTGTTGTAAAAGCTTAGGCATCTAATAATCCTTTCCGTTAGCTTTCCAATGCTTCCGTTGGCACCCAATTCCGAGTTACGGAACTCCAGTTATGGTCGAAACAGTAAAGAGATGATTTTCTGTCAGGTGCAATCGATTTGCACTGGTGTGCAATTGATTGCTCACTGAACCAGAAGCGTAGAATGCCAATTTTTCATAGTGCAATCGATTTGCACTGGTGTGCAATCGATTGCTCACTGAACCAGAGCCAAAAGTGACATTTTTACTGCATAAGATCAGTTCTAACACATTCTAATCCATTCCAATCCGAACCCTAACATGTAAAATCCCTTTAATACATGTATTATCATTTCAAGATTATATACTCCATCATTAATCAAGCAGGCAACAACAATTGATCATTCTAACCCTTGTTCCCAAACATGCAATTGATCACAAAACCCCAATTCTTACCCAAGTTCTAACTATGGAACTCACCTCAAAATCAAGACTTGATGAAGATGATGATGCAGATTCTGATCATGAGGGTTGTAGAAGGTGATAGTGTTGAACTCTTGAAGCCTTTGGTTAGAGTATATCTTCTTCTTCTTCAAGATAGTCAAGACCACCACTTACATGATGTAGGAAATGGTGTTGGTTTCTCTTCCTTTCCTCATCCTTGTTCTCCTTTCTTCATCACTTCTATTGCTCTCTTAATGATTTTCTATTCTAAGTTTGGGGAAAAATGAGAATATGCAATAGAGTTAGTGTTTCTAGGGTTTATATAGCTCACTATCACAATGACTAATATGCCCTTCACTTAATTCTTACACAAGATTAATCTCACTTGACTCACTAACTTCATTCTAATCACCCTCCTCTAATTATCAACCATCATAATCATGCCTAATTTCCAACATTAGCATAATTAGTGGTAATTTAGTAATTAGGTATGTTACAGGTACCATAGCTAGAAGCTCCTTAATACTAATCACCCCTGGCTCTCTGATCGGCTCCCCGTCATCACCTAGGACAGTTACCCTCGAGCGGTCCATCTTAGCAACAACGGGAAGACCCTGCACAAACTGCTGGAGAGCACCATAATCCCTTCGAGCATCATCGTCTAAATCCGAAAGCCGAGTGATGTATTGGTCGGTCCCATACCTAAAGTGGTCCAGTGACCAGAAAAACCTGAAAGAGTCAGAATGAGGAAGAAGAGGACGGGCTCCCCAATATCATTGAGCACCGGACGACCATTAACATCCAAAGTCGGCACGCGATCAAAGACACTTTCCCGAGCTTCCCGAGAGTGAGGGCGGATGAGGAAGAAGAGGGACTTATAGCCCTTCAAAGAGTCAGAATAAGACTTGAAAACTTTTCTGGACTGCTTTAGAGACACCCAACCATAGCGGTCGTCCTTCACCGTGCGCTGAACACAAAATATATAGAAAAACAGAGAAAGCGTCGCCGCTATCTTCAAATGGGCACAAACCAATTCAAAGGCTCGAATAAAAGCAATTGAATTAGGGTGAAGCTGCCCAGGGGCCACCTCCAAATGGTTGAACACCGCCGCCACTTGGATTTCAGTAAAAGGGGCACGAAAACCCATCTCCCGGAACACCACCTCGTACATAGGAATTAAATCGGGGGTATACACATCACAGATTCAGTCGTCTTCGGCCGGAATAAGAACCGACCACCCTTCACCCACCTCAGTGAAAATATCAGAATCATCCTCCAGAAAGTAACTCTCTATGTCCTATGCCTCCTGATGCACCCAGACCCGCTGAGGCGCCTCTTTCCGGGCAGGAGGGGTTGAGGACGACAAGTCCGACGCCATCGGACGAGTTTCATCGGCCATTTTCACTTGAAACACATGAGAGAACAGTGAATTCGACAATCGAATCAAATCCACCCTTCCACCATCGTCTAGAGTGAAAGGGCACGTCAACGACCCATAGACCAGATGAACCACGTCCTTGCCCCTCCATAAACACAAATTCCGAGCCAGACAAAGTTCGCACTCGGGAAAAGGGCAAAAACGCAGAACATCTAACTATGACGCAGAAAACACCAAAAGCACAATCAAACGTCTTTCGACGGTACAAAAAGCTGGAATCTAAAGATAAACTCATCAAAACACTCATGAACGACAGAGAAACCTCCTATCTCCGTCGTACGCCACCACATTCATCATCCATGTTCATCAAAAAATCTTCCTAAAAGCTTACCCTAACCACATGCCATCGATTCTAAATAAAGATCAAAACATGAAAATGCAGAAAGCAGAGATCACAAGATCACTTACATTTACGATTTTGATGAAGAGTTGAAAAATCTGTAACTAACACCACTACGAGAGAAAAGAGTCGACGGAGGGAGAACGAAGCGAATGAATTTGAAAAGTTTGGAAAAATGAGGGTTGTTCTCTATTTATAGGCTACTTAAGTCCCCACACGCGCCGCACGTTCCAGACTGTGCAGAGGGATGGTCATCATTAACCCTACAGCCTAGGTAATTGATTTCCTATCATTTCGCATTAAAAGCAACGTTCCCAATCACCAACTTTTCGTAAACAACACGCTTCCTCACTCCAGACCTGACCCTTCCTCTCCTCGGAAATAAAAGGCCTACCTCCCTCGGATATACAGGGAACGTACCCTCGGATCAACTTCCTATAAGTCGTCACTCCTCTGACCGGAAGCAACGACTTGGGGGGCTCCTGTTCTGGACCGGCCCAATCCAGTCAATTGGGCCATTCCCGCCTTCGGCCCAACACGTTTCAGAACGCACGTGGTGGTTTCCATCCGACCAGACTGGGCAAACATGCCAAGTAACCGACCACGAGGACCTCTCGTGCTCGGTAAACAACCAATCCACGCGTCTCCTTAATATCCGCCCTAAAAGGAGGCGTCCAATCCGTTCCAAAACATCCTATAAATAGCCTTCTACATACAGAGGGCAAGGTAATCTTTTTCTTACCACTAAAACCCATTACTTTGTTGTACCTTGTGGAATATATACTTACTTTGGAATTGGAGTGCCTTGCAGGTACAACACCTTTCTCTCCACATCTGTCATCTTGAACTTCAAGCCTTCATTGTTGCCGGTCATCTGATCTGCTCGGTAAGATCAGAAACTATCTTGGCCAGAAGGTTTTGAATCTCAGACGTGCTTTCTGTCTGCGTCTTCATAAATGATCAAAACTCATTGTGAGTATCCTCATGCTTATCCATACGAGAAGCAAGATCATCTTGATTCTGTTGAAGAACCTTCAAAGTGTTCATCAGAACAGAAGGACCAGCAGAAGAAGCATCAACGCTATTGTCCAGAAGAAGAGTAGGATTCTCAACAGCAGCATCAATCATGAGAACATCATCTTGATTTTCCTGAATAGGAAGTTTCTCAGCAGGATGATTCTCAGCAACTTGATCCTCAGCATCAGCTTCACAATAATCAGGAGCAGGGAGTGCAGCTTCTGAATTCTCAAGAGCCTTAAGAATTTCAACCAAATTCCTTGAAGGTGTAGGAGCAGAAGGTTCTGAAGGGTATTCAACTTCTGGATATACCATATCTGGTGCCTTAGGAGAGGGATTCTCCCTTAACCAGTTGAATATTGACTGAAAGTCTCCAGTCAAAACACTATAGTGGGGCTTCCACACAACCATATCAAGTGGATGTTCTTCTTCGAGCTCATCTACAAACTTCTTCTGCTTCTTTGCTGGCTTAGCATCAGGTCCTGCTTCTATGGCCTCTCTCTTCAATTTCTTTTCTTTCTTCTTCTTTTCTTTCTTTCTTAACTCATCTAGATATGGAAGAGTTCTTCCTCGAATCCACGCAGGATCAACAGAAGTTTGAGCTTTAACGCATGACTTCAGAAAGCGTTTGACAGATTTGTCTAGCTCCTCTTTGAACATGTGAGAGAAACTCACAACAGGAGTTCTTCTCGTCAGAATATCTGGAAACATTGTTGGAGGAGTAGTCACTTCTTCAATCAGCTGCATCCTTTTTAGAGAATGAGCATTCAGAATGACTCCTTGGATAACAGTTAAGAACTTAGGTGAGCCAGCTGCTCTCAGAACTTCTATCAACCCACTTTCAATCAGAATATCTGAAATCATCCTCCCAAGAGGGATAGTATTCCTTTTGAGGTTGGGATTCTTCTGACGTTCTTCATCCCTTGATTCTTCAATGTTAGTCTTCAGATGTTGAAAAAGAATGTGTGGTAGATTGACTTTCATTCCTTTTTCAATGCAGAATACTATGTACTTCTGATCCTGATTGACATAGGTAGCAGCGCTTGATTGTTTCCTATGATAGAGAGATCCCAGAATGATCTCAGCCCATACTCTATAGGAAGGCTTCAAGGCAGTGTTGAATAGAGATGCAATACCAGAAGTAAACAACTCATTATCAACTTTAACCCAATCAATTCTTCCAGGAAGAGCACAAGTAATTCCATCTATTCCCTCAAGACCATATAGTTTCCTTACTAGCTTCTCCGTTAAAACAAATTCATGCCCTAGCACGAAAGAGATGATATCAGTTGGAGCAACCGTAGCATGCGTCCAGAAATCCTTAACCAAGAAAGGATAAACTGGTCTAATCAACCTCTCAAAGTAGTTAGACCATTCTTGTACCAACATTGCAGTTTTGGTTTTGAAATCATGTGCCATAAGACTTTCAAAATCCACCATGGTTTCGCAGAGAACCTCCAGTTCATTAACAGGAATCGAATAAGTCTTCAAAGGAGTAAATGAAGATCTCTTTTGATGAATTTGATGTTGTAAAGATACCTTGTGTTGAACATTAGAAGATGAAGCCATGGATTTACATTGAGATTCGGTTTTAGAAACTAGGGTTTATGCAAAGACAAGAGAGAGATGAACACAAAATAACAACGAACAAAGAGAGAGAATGTAAAGAGATGAAATGTTATGGGAATGAGTTTATATAGGCACGAATTTGAAATGAAATGCAATATGTTTCTGAAGGAACAGGATTCCAGAAAAACAAAGAATCAAATGCATTCAATGAATAGTGATGTTAGGAGAGATAACGTAATATTTGAAATGATTTGCACAGTTACCTAGGGCGGCGTCTCCTCAACTGCACGTGTGCTTGTCCAAATAGAGTGAATACGTGTTCAACTTCTGGAAAAGCTGGTGACAGCTGTTTTTCTTTAAAAGAGATTCTGAATCAACTTAGACATATGAAACGTTAGTAATAACAGAATTAGAATATCTAACTGATCAACATCAGAACTTCTTATAAGAAAAACAAACTAGATCATTTCAAATCTAATCCATATATCAGAACTTCTCATCCTTTCATTCTGGGCATAAATCCATACTGATATTCTTAAGAATGAACTTAAACCTATCTTCAGCAAGGGGTTTTGTAAAGATATCAGCCCATTGATGGTCTGTATCAACAAAGTTTAAAGAAAGAACACCCTTCTGAACATAGTCCCTAATGAAATTATGTTTAATCTCAATATGTTTAGCTTTGGAATGTAAGATTGGATTCTTAGATAAACAGATAGAAGAAGTATTATCACAGAAGATAGGAATGTTACTCTCATATATCTGATAATCTTCTAGCTGACTCTTCATCCAGAGCATCTGTGTACTACACCCAGCAACAGCAACATATTCTGCTTCTGTTGTAGAGAGGGCAATGGTAGCTTGCTTCTTGCTGTACCAGGAGATCAGGTGACTTCCAAGAAATTGACAACTTCCACAAGTACATTTCCTTTCAACTCTATCTTCAGCGTAATCAGCATCACAAAATCCTACTAAGTTGTATTCTTCAGATCTTCTGTAGAATAAACCAACATTAGTAGTACCTTTCAGATACCTCAAAATTCTCTTAACAGCTGTTAAGTGAGATTCTCTAGGATCTGATTGGAATCTTGCACACAGACAAACACTGAATAGAATATCAGGTCTAGAAGCAGTAAGATATAGAATGGAGACTTATAGTCTTCAAAACCAGGAGGTTGGTGGACATAGACTTCCTCATCTATATAACCATTTAAGAAGGCACTCTTAACATCCATCTGATATAGAGTGATGTTATGTTGAGTGGCGAAAGAAATCAATAAGCGAATAGATTCTAACCTAGCCACTGGTGCAAAGGTTTCTGTATAGTCTATGCCTTCTTGCTGACTATAGCCCTGAGCAACCAGTCTGGCTTTGTTTCTTACTCCTTTTTCGATTAGCTTGTTTCTGAAGACCCACTTCGTACCAATGATGTTAAATCCTTTTGATCTTGGAACAAGATCCCAGACATCATTCCTTGTAAACTGATTTAGTTCTTCTTGCATTGCAATTATCCAGTCAGCATCCTCCAGAGCTTGATCAACAGAAGTTGGCTCAATAAGAGATACAAGACCAAATTGACATTTTGCATTGTTCTTAAGGAATGATTTTGTTCTGATAGGATCTTCCTTCTTTCCAATGATAACATCTTCTGAGTGAGCAGAGTTGAGTCTAGAAGATCTTCTGATAGTTGGCTCTTCAGAAATTCTGAGATTCTCTAGTGAAGCAGCAACTTGATCTTCTGACACATTGCTTATGGGTTCTTCAGCTTCTGAGTTAGAGATTTCAATATCTGCAAAATTCTCAAACTGCTTTGGCTTTTCAAGACCAAGCTTATCATCAAATCTGATATTGATTGATTCTTCAACAATCAATGTTTCAATATTGTACACTCTGTAGCCTCTTGAGCGTTCAGAATATCCAAGAAGGAAACACTTCTGTGCCTTAGAATCAAACTTACTCAGATGATCTTTAGTGTTCAGAATATAACATATACATCCAAATGGATGGAAATAAGAAATGCTGGGCTTTCCGTTCTTCCACAATTCATAAGGAGTCTTATTGAGAATAGGTTTGATAGAGATTCTATTCTGAATATAGCATGCAATGTTTATTGCTTCTGTCCAGAAATGCTTAGCCATATTGGTTTCATTGATCATGGTTTTGGCCATTTCTTGTAGAGTCCTATTCTTTCGCTCTACAACTCCATTTTGCTGTGGAGTTCTAGGGCAAGAGAAATCATGGGCAATACCATTTAAACCTGGGATCGATCCCAGGCTTCCCCAATTATTTTTTTTATGAAACACTTGTTCTCTGATCCGATATGCAACGTCCATAGAGCTTCTCGATGCAGTCCCAGTTACCAGCCATTAGATTTCAACGTTTCCAGATCAAAGGGACTAGAAGCAACGTCCACCATGGATCCTCACCAACCAACCACACACGATCAGCGCCCAGGTTCTTTCACCATTTTTTTTTATATATTTATTTATACCATTAATTTTTACTCTTCTTTTTTTAACAAACCAATTACATTTTTTTGATCTAAAACAAAAATTTTCCTTTAAATAAATGAAAACAAATTTTTATTTATTTTTATATAATTTTAATCTCGATTTTATTTTTAAATTCATAATTTTAAACCTTGATTTTATTTTTAGGTTTATTTCTTTTTTATCTTTTTAACTATAGTAATGATTATAGGTTTTTTTAACCGATAATTTTTGCCTTGCCTTTATTTATTCTATTAATTGTGGTTAACTTGTTCCCCCATTTGGGGTTTGCCTTGCCTTTATTTATTCTAATTTTTTATTTGCCCCAAAGCCTGGTAATGGCTTATTGCATTCCTTCTATATTTTGCCTTTATTTTCCTACAGGTGTTTATTGTAATAGTTTAGATTTATATTTCCGCTTTTATTTTTCTGCCCACAGGTGTTTATTGTATTAGCGTAGGACTTTTATTTTTCTGCCTTTAATTTCTGCATTTTTAAACTGCGTGGTTAGTAATCTTAGGGAGTGCAAGCCTTGAATTAACATAGCTCACTAATTAAAAGATAATTATTTGAATTGAATCACGTGATTGTTGCACCCACACACCTTTAGGGTAATCCCTCTTGTTGCCTATTGCCTTATACTGTTGCCTTGTTGCCTTTAAAATAGTTAAGTCCCTCGATTCCGAGGATACCTAAAGCAAATGTTGCCATCAGTTCATTCATCATCAAGTTTTTCCCTTGACGTTGCCTCGGTAAGTGATGATTTGTCCCCCATTGCTAAGGTATCCTCGCATGATGCCTAAAAAGATTAATGACTATTGTCATACCCCAAAATTTGCCCATACTATTTCTCTTGATCAAACTCAAGTCAAGGCACATGGTTCAAAGATACCCCTCCTAAACAAGGTTCAAGGAACTAGGGTTTTTGTTGTTCTGAGGAAAGTCAATGGATCAAAAGCTCCAAGGCATCTCACATGGTCTATGATATTCCAAGCTACCTCCATGACAAAATTCAGGGCTCAATTCAAAAGATTGATAACTCAATTGCTCAGAAAGTCAACAGTCGACTGATTTGACCTAAAAGTCAACTGTGGTCAAAGTACAGTCAAAACTCCTGATTTTTGGTCAACATCCTTATATTGAGGTATCATTCACCATTTGATCAAGAATTGATCATGTTTCATCAAGGAAACATCAGAAATCAACAATTCCAAAAGTTTCTAAATTAGGGTTTTTCATAGGAAAAGTCAACTGAACTTTGACCAGCCATAACTTCTAAATGGAACATCAGAAATTTCCCATCCAAAGCTCATACTGAAGGAAATTGAATTCTCTACAATTTTGTCTCTCACAAGCTAGGGCCAGAAATGCACCATTTGGGAGATATGAGCCAAAACATTACAGGTCCTTCTAAAAGATCGCAAAAAGTCATTTTTTCTCAAAGCTCATAACTTGAACATGGTAGACTCAATTGAGATGAAACCAAAAGGAGCTTTCAGAGGACTCATTAAGCTTTCAAAAAAGTCCTAGAACATCTTCATATGATAAATATTGAAGGAGTTATGGCTTGCACAAGTTGGGCTATTTTTGAGGAAAATTGTAAAACCCTAATTGATAAAGTTGGCACTTTTAAGCATTGGGCCATAACTATTGAAGTACCCACGTGAGTTTGAGCCCAAGGAGAGTCCATTGGTAAAAAAAAAAATTTTATCTTATGAATTTATTTCATTTATATTTGATTTTACTCAAATAAAATCAAATAAAATCATCAAAATGATTATATAATTGGTGCATTAAACTTTTCCTTTGATTCAATCAGATCAAATCTAATTCAAGGGCTGAGATTAAAAAATAAAAATGCATGAAATAGCATGATATTCCAACTTAGAAATATTTCATGCAAAATCTTTTCATATTGCCAAGTCATCAAATAACTTGGAATCCAAGCCAAATATTTGACCTAATCCATGCTCTTATATATATTAAAAACATTCAATACAAGGGGACGGGAGAATCAGGACAAGAAACCCTCACCAAACCTTCAAAATTTTCAAGAACTAGGGCACACGAAAGTCTTTTGTTCCAGTAGGTTTCAAAGCAAATAAAACGCTCCATTCGACCTCTGAGGGAAGGTAAGGTATATCCAGGGAGTTTTCCAGCGTTATTCATGCTTGGAATACATATAGCATAATCAACACTTTCGTTCATGTTTCTAAAAATTCGTATTTCTCATGTTATTGTATTTCAACGTGATTTGATGACACTAAAAAGTTTCTGAGATCACTTAAGACAGGTTTCAATGTTTACTTGGGGGTTTGGACGTATGAGTCATGAAGCACCATCTTTAGGGCTCAAACCTTGCATCGCTTCGTACACATGCTTCCAGTCGTTTTCAGATCAAACTAATGACACCATTGGATTGCTGAGGTCTGATTTAGGTGGACTGGGTACTCTTTATTCTTTCTCAAATCGTGTTTTCGTGTTTGCCATATTTACAGGGTAGCTAAGAAAATCCGCAGGAAAATCCGCGGATAAATCCGCAGCAAATTCCGCAGCGTTCAAGGAGGAAGAAGATGAATAGTAGTCCTTGACTACTTGACCGCACGCGTGGCGCATCCCAGTGTACCGATAGGTTGATGCTGAAGCTTGTTTCTCTCTCTCCACGCGTGGATGATGACCATTGGCTGGTCAAAATTCAGACCTTCTCTCCCTTGCGTTGATTGGCTCGTCAAAGGATAAGGGCCCCACTTGATCTATGTTTAATTCCTTTTTGTGTTTTATTTATTAATTGATTGTTGTATAAGAAACAAGATGAATTAACAGCAGGCTTGGCAAGAGAAGGGATGGTTTACCAAGGTGACTGGGGTTCGATCCCCAGGATTGTTTGTATTTTATTTTTTAAATCAATGAAACACAAATCCAGCGCATGAAGCTTATGAACGACCACGATACTCCATCAGGTGCGGACCATAGGATTTCAACGTTTCCATATCAAAGGGCCTATAAGCAACATCCACACCATGGACTCCCAGCAGCCTCCCCCATTGGATCAGAGCTAAGTCTCAATTAATTGTTTTTCTTTTCTTTTTTAAATTCCATTTAATAATTGCTTATTTTCTTCATTTTCTTTATTTTCTTTATTTTCTAAAAATTTACTTTTTCCATTAATAAATTAATATTATATTTGTGGTAATTATTTAATCGATAATTCGATTTTTCTCATAATATCAAAATTTCTTTTACAATAATAATTTAATTAAGGTTTTAGTTAATAATTATTTTCGGGGTTAATTAAATGTTTTTTTTATGCCTTAAGACCTTGATTTTATCATGATCACTAATCACTGCTATTGATAGGTGTTATCCACTAACGCATATTTTAGCCTTACAAACCCTGTAGGTCACAATAAGTTTTCTTGAATAAACCTGTTAGGTTCAGGGGTAGGGTTTGTAAAATTTTTTAGGGTTTATAGATCTTTAATCAATTAAGGTTTTTAGATCATTCATACACTAAAAATTCTTTTCTTTTGTGCAAATTTTTTGGGTTACCTCAGTATCCTCCGGTTACACGCCGTTAAATCGAAAAGCTAAGTTCTAATCCTTTTCTTATTTAAATGTTATTTTACCTTTTTTTTTAATTTTTGTCTTAAATTAAGGTTTATCTTCTATGCCAAGGAATTCCTCATACACTCACCCCCCATTATTTGTTGTTTAATTCTCAGATGTTCAGAGACAATCAAGGGTTCGAGGAAGATCAAGGCATTGTAAATTAATTATTTTCTGCCTTTATTTTCTGTTACCCTATAAGGGTTTTATTCTAATAGATTAGGTTTATGTTTCTGCCTTTTAATTTCCCCATCCCCGCAGGTGTTTATTGTAATAGCGTAGGAAATTTTATTTCTGCCTTTATTTTATTTTAATTGCGTGGTTAGTAATTTAGGGAGTGATAACCATGAATTGAACATAGATCACCTAAATTATAAGATAAATGTCATCGAATTTAACCACGTGATTGTTGCACCCACACACCTTTAGGGTAATCCCTCTTGTTGCCTTTGTTGCCTGTTGCCTTATAATTCTGTTGCCTCTAAGTATACTAAATAGTCAAAGTCCCTCGATTTCGAGGATACCTAAAGCAACGTTGCCTTTAAAGTTATTGAAACTCCCTCGAGGTTGCCTTATAAAAATATAACGATTGTCCCAATTGCTAAGGTATCCTCGCCTGTTGCCTAAAGGTTAAATGACTATTATATCCTTCCCTTAGACTACCTGCCCTCTTTATGGCATCAGACAATCTTGTGGCGAACGATTATTCTCGATGACCCTTAAACATCCAATTGAAAGACTTCCTGCCCTCTCATAGTATGGATAGACCCTTTCGCCCTGAAAAGCTAAAAGAACAAATTTCTAAACTTAGGGTAGTTGCTATTAATTGCTTGCTCTTTTTCCTACTCAAATTCAAATTCAAAATCTTTTCCCACTTCATTTCAAAGAAACTTTTCAAAAAGACTACGCTTATTTACAAGCTAAAGTTCTTATTCAAATTTCTATTCACACCCTACTTTTCAAACGATTCAAACATTTTGAAAACAAAGTGAGCAAAGCAATTAAGAGCCCATGGAAAACCATGGATGCAAAGGGTGCCTTACACCTTCCCTTTGCATAAATTACCCCCCGTACTCAGTTTCTTTTAAAAAGGTTTTTCCTGTTCTTTTAGCCTTTCTGATATTTGGATAAAATAAAAGTCGGTGGCGACTCTTGCTTACTGCGACATTTCTTTAAAAGTTAGTTCACCGTATTATAACTATTATATCCTTCCCTTAGAATACCTACCCTCTTTATGGCAGGGTCAGTCTTATGGGGAACGATAACCTCGATGACCCTTTACATCCAATAAAAGGACTTCCTACCCTCCTATGGTATGGATAGCCCTGAAAAGCTAAAAGAACAAATTTCTAAACTTAGGGTAGGTACTCTTAAATGCTTGCTCTTTTCAAATTCAAAATTATCTTTTCCCACTTCTTTTCAAAATCAATTTCAAAAAGGCTACGCTTATTTACAAGCTAAAGTCCTTATTCAAAATCTTTTTTAAACACACACGACACTTCAACAATTTCAAACAATTCAAAAGTGAGCTAAGCAATTAAGAGCCCATGGATAACCATGGATATAAAGGGTTATTTAAACCTTCCCTTTGTATAAATTACCCCCCGAACTCAAAATCTTTTTAAAAGGTCTTTTTCTGTTCTTTTAGCCTTTCTATTAAATTGGATAAAATAAAAGTCGGTGGCGACTCTTGCTTACCGCGACATTTCTTTAAAGTCAATTCACCGTATTACAGTACTTAAATTCTTTTCCAATATCTTTTATATTTGTGCAAAGTACTTTAAAGATTTTCACTTGTTTATGGTTTAGTATTGTTAAAACTTAGCCAGAAGAAAAACCTTTTGTTTTGAAACCTTGGTATTAAGAATAGAATTATTCCCGGTGAAACTATTCTTGATCCATTGATCTTGTTTTTAAACCTTGGTGTTAAGAGATGAATTATTCCCGGTGAAACTTCTCTTAACTCATTGATCTTGTATTTTAAAGCTTGATCCTTCTTTGATTTGTTTTAAATTTGTTAAGTATTTTAAAGCTTAACCTTTTAAAAGTGATTAGGTATTTTAAAGCCTAATCTTCTTTCAAACTTGTTAAGTATTTTAAAGCTTAACCTTTTAAAATTATTAGGTATTTTAAAGCCTAATCCTTTTTTAATTTGTTAAGTACTTTAAAGCTTAACCTTTTAAACTTATTAGGTATTTTAAAGCCTAATCTTCTTTTAAACTTGTTAAGTATTTTAAAGCTCAACCATCTTTTAAAAATTTGTGAGTATTTTAAAGCTCACACCCAAAAATATTTTGTCCACTTTGGCCCCTTTTTTTCTTTTTCTAAAAAAGGAGGAACTACAGAAGCTCTGACTTCCCTATTGCACCTAAGGGGTATGTAGGCCTAAGATGCGATATCTTATCAAGCTCACTTTCAAAACATTCTCTTCCCATCCCCACCCTCTATTTCAAACAAGTTTTTTCACATAGGATTTTCACAAAAAGGGGTTACTTATAAACAAAAGATAATAACACAAAAATAAAGAGGTTCTCATGGAGTACCATGGATATGAGGGGTGCTTAAAACCTTCCCCTTGTATAACAAACCCCCCGTAGCCAGATCTCTGATAAGTTTATTAGTTTTGATTTTAAAAACTTTTGTGGGTTTTATTCGCTCATTCACCCATTCCTTTTTGGAAACAATAAAGCACGGTGGCGACTTTGATTAAAATGAGCTAAGTCTTTCCATGATTCTAGTCTCACCAAATTCACCGCTAACAAAAAAGTGGCGACTCTGCTGGGGATACTGATCAAACTATTGGTGTATCTTTGGTTGGGTTGACCCAATATTTGTTTTTGTTATCTTTTGTTATTATTTTTGTTTTATACCTAACCTTTTATTTTTGTCTTTTACTTTCCTATGTGTATACTTGTTATTTTATTGGGTTGTATTGGGAAAGGGAGTCATGCCCCTTGTGGTGAGACAAATCCTAACCCGGATTTGAGTGTACACTTATTATAGGAGACTGGTATAGTCATTTTAATCTCAAGGGAGTAGTCCCAAAGAAGTCAATTTGAGACCCATCGCTCAGTGGAGGCCTCTTTGGAAGTAACTTTGTTGACCATGTAGTCGGGAATACATCGTTGCGTTCAACTAGGCTGTAGAAGCTGGGGACCTAGAAATCCTTAACCAATCTTGGCCATTAAGATGTAGTGTGGAAACTATGTCTGGATTCATTTTCAGAATAGTTGTTACACGAGGCTACGCTCAGATGAGGTTCTCTTGGATTTTGTTCAAATGAGTATGCTGATACAAAGTTTACAATCTCCAAGTTTGGCTGCTTTAGTCTGGGAAACAATAGAACCTTGATCTACATGTACAAAATAACCATAGTACACACCTTTGGGATGGGTAGACCTCTGGCTCCATGCTCGTGACTTTGAACCCTCAAGCCCATGTTTTTGCTATGTTTTCATTCATTCATCCATGCATCTAAAAACATGATAACTTTCAAGGAATTAAAAGAAACCTTTTGTTTTGTAAACATTATAGGATGGAACCTGAAAGAAGAAAAATCAAGAAATATACTTTCAAGATTTTAGAGGTGGAAGAATTAAGAAAGCTAGGATCTTTGATTGTTGATCAAGATAAGTTTTGTAGCAAGTATGGAAGATTGTTGTATCTCCTCAGAACCAAGATGGAAGAAGGAATCCTCTCCACTTTGATCCACTTCTATGACTCAATGTATCATCGCTTTCCTTCCCTGATTACCAACTATTGCCTACCTTTGAAGAGTATTAAAGCATTATTAGGTTACCAATTACCGAAAGAGTTCCTTTCACTAGTTTAGAACAAGATCCCAAGCCTTGTGAGATTGCAAAATCTACTCATTTGAGAAAAGGAGAAATTGAAAAGAACATGGTCACTAAAGGAGGATTACCTGGGTTACCTGCTGAGTTCTTAATTGATAAAGCTCTCACCTTGTCACAAGAAGGAAAGGAAGAAGACTTTGAAGCTGTTTTTGCCTCGTTGGTGTATGGATTGTTCTTATTCCCAAACATTAACAACTTTGTTGATATGAATGCCATCAAGATATTTATGAAGAAAAATCATGTTCCTACCTTAATTTTCTATTCATCTCAGAAATTCCTATGGAAAGGGAATGGTTACCTGTTGTACTCCTTTTCTATACAAGTGGTACATATCTCATCTGCCTGACACCTCTAAATTCTGGAGCCAGAAAGAAGGATTGAAATGGTCACACAAGATCATGACTCTTACCAACACTGAGATTGTTTGGACAAACAATCAATTTTGTTGAATGAAGACCTTAGACTGCTGTGGTGATTTCCCTAATGTGCCCCTCATTGGTACAAAAGGAGCAATCAGGTATAGCCCCGTGTTAGCTCGTCGTCAATTTGGGTTTCCCATGGATAAAAGACCAAGGAGTAATTTATTGGAGGGACTCTTTCTAGAATAAAAAGTTGAGAACAAAGAGTTTCAAGAAAGGATTGCTAATGCTTGGCATCCAAGCCATAGAAAAGAAATCAAAGATTGGAAGACCAAAAGAGATCTCTCCCCTAAGCCCTTTGATAGTTGGGTCACTGCCAGAGCTGCTGAAATGAGAATGCCTATTCTCCCTGGAAATATGCCCCCCCAATTGAGGAGTATGTTCCACCCATTGTAGTTCCTTTAACAATTGATGACATTCAAGATGATATGGATACTTCTCACTAAATCTTTGATGATTACTCTTGGATTTTACTAGCTTTCTTTGTTTGTTTCTACCTTGTAACTCTTGAAAGTAGTTTATGACTTGGTTGTCCCTTTGTATGCTATCAATAGAAAAACGATGACCCTCGATGACCCTTATATGTACCAAGGTTACCTTGTCCCTTTATTATTAATGAATGAAATTTCTTTTTCAAGTTACTATATAGTGTTTACATTTACAAAACTCTTAGATAAATCCCTGAAAGATATCATGATATATTTTGAAAATTATTAATAAAAAGAGTCTTTTGCATTGCATGCATCATACCACATTCACATTCAGATACACATCTGAGTCAGAGTCTTATTCATTCCTCTCTCTCCTTGGAGTCAAGCTGACGCACCGGTATAATACTCACGCCAATCGTCAAAGAATGGAATACGGTATTGTTGACAATTAAGAATGGCAAGAAGATGTTTCTGTTCTACGCTCTGGTATTGAAAGATTAACTTCCATGGTTCAAGACTTGGTGGCTACTCAGAATCAGCCACTAACCCAAGCTCACACTACTGTGATCTCCGAGAAAGAGATTGCTCAGGTTCCTGCAACCCAAACTCAATCCAGTTATGAACACCCCCGGAATGTTTGTGAATCCACTCAATCCTTGGTGAATATGCACGCTATCCTATGTGAACCTGATCACTTTCCTCCACATGACTACGGTGCTTGCCCAATATGTTCCAACACCATTCGTGGATGTACTCTCGTAGTTGAAGACCTTCAAAAACTGCTAGACCAAGGAATTATCAGCATATAAAGAAAGAAAAGGGATGAAGAAATTCACTCCGTCAACATGGTACATGGTTGTCCTAGCCAATACCAAGTCTATGACATGCACCAAACAAGATGTGACCTAGTGCAAATTCATGCCACCTTATGGGTGATGGGAGGATTAACTCGACACAATCATGGCTCTTGCCGAATCTGCTGCAGAGATACACGTGGATGTGCACTGGTGAAAGCATGGATTCAGAGTCTCATGGATCGAGGACTTATCCAGATTCTCCGAGATAGAAATGAGAATAATATCAATATGATTGGGGAATGTTCCACCATGAAGTATGTACCCGATGTTCGCACCGTGTGAGGATCCTTACGAATGATACACGATAAGTGGGTCCAGAACGGATTAATTGACTTTAGCCATTATAGCTGTACCGCTTGTAAAGGAAGCACACGAGGTTGTGCTGATCTACAAGAAGACATTCTAACTCTGATAGGTTTGGGCTTTCTAGATGAAGAAATCAAGGGAAGGAAAGGACATAATTACATTGAAGAAGAAATGACCTATGGGCCACTTGACAGTATGCTGCGAGAAGTTCCTCAAAGGATTCCGAAGTACAACCCTGACCTGTACATATCAGCAAAGTATGAAGACAACATTTTGACAGATATGCTAGTAGACTCTGGTTCATCTCTGAACATTATGCCATGGAGCACCTTGGAAAGTATATCCTATCAAGGGGCACCTTTTAGACCAAATGGGGTTAGCATACTGACTTTTGAAGGGTTCTCACGCACTGTGATTGGAGAGATTGATCTTCCTATCAGCATCGGACCTCATGATTTTGATATCACCTTTCAAGTGATGGAAATTTATCCTGCCTACAGCTGTTTGTTGGGAAGACCTTGGATTCACAATGCTAGAGCAGTCCCTTCCACTTTTCATCAGATGTTGAAATACCCTTTGAAGGACAAATTAATAACTGTTTATGGAGAACAGACCATGTTTGTTTGTCAATTATCCTCTGTTCCTAACATTGAAGAAATTGCAACTCAATTCCAAGCATGTGGAATTGTTGATCCTGAATACGGAAAGAAAACTGGTGCAACTATTTCATCCTGGAAAGATGCCCAACAAGTGGTTGCCCAAGGATCTTACGAAGGCTGGGGGCAAGTTATTGAACTTCCCATCAACAAGAACAAAAGTGGTCTAGGATTAACATCCCAGAAGTTAAAAGGAAAAGAATCTGGGTATGGAAGTTGCAGCAAGACTCTGCACGAGACTTTTCAAAGTGCTGGCTACATCAACCCAGATCAACAAAACATAGCTGCTATCATTGAAGATGTTCCAGAATGTTCGAGCTTCGTGATGCGTAGAGGGGACAACTCCAACTAGACTTCCGTCAGCATCTCTTCTGTTGTTCATGAGTCTATTTAATTTTCTGTCTTTTAAAAACCTTCCGCTCTGCCCAAGGTGAAAGAGTAATGTGTCGGGCTGTTTAAAATAATTCCTTTTGTTCTGCCCAAGACAAAAGTGAGCTTATGTAGGGCTTTGTTTCAAATCATTAATAAAAAGCAATTTTTGCTTTCCTTTTGTTTGTCGTTTATCTTTTTCTGAAAGTGGTAACATCTAAAAAACCCATTAAAATCAATCAAAACTATTTTTAAAATTTACACATACACCTTTTCTTTTATTTGTTCCTAAAAAGAAAAACACAAATCATGTGCAGATTATCTCTTGATAAACCCGCTGAAAACAATGATCCTAGGCCCTCTCCAAACTTTGAATACCCTGTGTACGAAGCTGAAGAAGAGAGTAGTGAAGAGATCCCTGAAGAGATCACCCGTCTACTTGAGCACGAGGAAAAGATCATTGAGCCGCACAAAGAGCCTTTGGAAGTAATCAATTTAGGTACTGAAGAAGACAAAAGAAAAGTGCGAATTGGGGCATTGTTAGAAACAAGCGTAAAAGAGAAAATGGTTGATTTGTTGAAAGAATATGTGGATGTCTTTGCTTGGAGCTATCAAGATATGTCTGGTTTGGATACCACTATTGTAGAGCACAGATTACCGTTAAAGCCAGAATGTCCGCCTGTCAAGCAAAAGTTGAGAAGAACTCAACCAGATATGGAAGACAAGATCAAAGAAGAGGTACAGAAGCAAATCAACACTGGGTTCCTTGTCACATCAGAATATCCTCAGTGGTTGGCCAACATAGTGCCCGTTCCCAAGAAGGATGGAAAAGTCAGAATAAGTGTTGATTACAGAGACTTAAATAGAGCAAGTCCAAAAGATGATTTCCCGCTACCCCACATTGACATGCTGGTGGATAGCACTGCTAAGTTTAAAGTCTTCTCATTTATGGATGGATTCTCAGGTTACAATCAAATCATGATGGCACCTGAAGACATGGAAAAAACAACTTTTATCACACCTTGGGGCACGTTTTGTTACTGTGTGATGCCATTTGGTCTAAAGAATGCTGGAGCAACTTATCAAAGAGCCATGACGACTCTCTTCCATGATATGATTCACAAAGAAATTGAATTTTATGTGAATGACATGATTGCAAGTCTGCATCAGAAGAAGAACATTTGGGGCACCTACTGAAGTTGTTCCAACGTTTGAGAAAATACAAGCTGCGTCTGAAACCAAGTAAGTGCACATTTGTTGTCCGCTCTGAAAAGCTGCTAGGTTTCATCATCAGCCAAAGAGGTATTGAGGTCGACCCCGACAAAGTCAAAGCCATTCATGAAATGCATCCTCCAAAAACAGAAAAACAAGTCAGAGGATCCGATCAAATACTTGTTTGAAAAGCCTGCGTTGACTGGAAGAATTGCCCACTGGAAGATGCTGTTATCAGAGTACGACATCCAATATCGTGCCCAAAAAGCCATCAAAGGAAGTGTTTTAGCCGATCATTTGGCCTCTCAACCTATTGATAATGATCAATCTTTACAAGACGATTTCCTAGATCAAAAGATTACGAATAACCTTTACCTGGAGATGGACCTGATCCTGAATCCCGATGGGGTTTGATATTTGATGTAGCTGTTAATGCTTATGGTATAGGAATTGGGGAAGTCATTGTTATGCCACAAGGTTCTCATGTACCGTTCACTACAAGACTGATGTTCGACTGCACCAACAATATGGCAGAGTGCGAAGCTTGTATCATGGGATTAGAAGAAGCCATGAATCTTAGAATCAAGATTCTAGATGTATATGGATATTCTGCTCTAGTCATTTATAAGATCAAAGGAGAATGGGAAACCCGTCATCCTAGTTTAATTCCTTACAAAGATTATGCCCGAAGACTGCTAACCTTCTTCAACAAAGTTGAATTCCATCACATACCTCGTGAGGAAAACCAAATGGCAGATGCATTGGCAACTCTAGCTTCCATGTATCAAGTGAGGTCTCCAAATGAAGCTCCTCAAATTACAATCACGCGCCTGGATAGGCCGACTCATGTATTTGCTGCTGAAGTTGTCACTGATGACAAGCCGTGGTTTTATGACATCAAAATCTTCTTATAGAAATAAGAGTACCCACCTGGGGCATCTAGCAAAGACATAAGAACTTTGAGAAGATTGACTGGTAATTTCTTCTTGACTGGAGATGTGCTCTACAAAGGAGTTTTAACATGGTATTGCTCAGATGCGTGGATAGACGCGAAGCGAACCAATAAATGCAAGAAATTCATGAAGAATCTTTTGGTACTCATGCAAATGGACATGCAATGACAAGAAATATACTAAGAGCGGGTTACTATTGGATGACAATGGAATTTTGACTATTACAAATATGTGAAGAAATGCCACAAATGCCAAATCTATGCTGATAAGATCCATGTGCCTTCAACGCTTCTCAACGTTACCTCCTCTCCATGGCCTTTCTCTATGTGGGGAATTGATATGATTGGAATGATTGAACCTAAGGCTTCAAATGGACATCGTTTCATCCTGGTCGCCATTGATTACTTCACCAAATGGGTTGAAGCTGCCTCTTACGCCAATGTTACTAGACAAGTGGTAGTAAGATTTATCAAGAACAATCTCATTTGTCGCTACAGTGTACCCAACAAAATCATTACTGATAATGGTCCTAATCTGAATAACAAGATGATGAAAGAGTTATGTGATGGGCATCACAATTCCTCTCCCTACCGTCCTAAGATGAATGGAGCGGTAGAAGCAGCTAACAAGAATATTAAAAAGATTGTCCAGAAGATGGTTGTGACTTACAAGGACTGACACGAAATGCTCCCTCTTGCTCTGCATGGGTACCGTACTATAGTTCGCACTTCGATTGGGGCAACACCCTTCTCCTTGGTATATGGCATGGAAGTCGTACTCCCGATAGAGGTTGAGATTCCCTCCTTAAGGGTCATAATGGAAGCCAAGTTATCTGAAGCTGAATGGTGTCAAGCTAGACATGATCAGCTGAACCTTATTGAAGAGAAAAGAATAACCGCATTATGCCATGGTCAACTTTACCAAGAAAGGATGAAGAGAGCCTTTGACAAGAAAGTCAGACCTCGAAGATTCAAGGAAGGCGATCTCATGCTCAAGAAGATATTACCTCTTCAACCCGATCCTAGGGGCAAATGGGCTCCCAATTATGAAGGACCATATGTTGTTAAGAGAGCCTTCTCAGGTGGTGCTTTGACTCTTACAAGTATGGATGGTGAAGAATTCCCACGTCCCGTGAATACTGATATGGTCAAGAAATACTTCGCCTGAAGAAAGAAAAAGAAAGAAGCTCGCTAAGTTGAAAACCCGAAAGGGCGACTTAGGCAAAAATGAGCGTCTCTGTGGACTGAAAATCTGAAAAGGCGGTCCAGGCAAAAATTAGAGACAATAAAAGAAAAGGAAAATATCCCGATGAATTGAAAACCTGCAAAGGCAATTCATGGAAAAATTAGGGAATATGGCAAGTAACTACATCCGGTATTACCTGACCATCCTGAAGATTTTATGAAGACTCTCAACCGACATCAGCGTACGCGGGATATTCAAAGTTGATAGGGAGACTAGTGATCACTGTATTTCAGTGTAGCCTTTCTTGAAAAAGTTACCATTTTCAAACTTTGTAATCCATGGAGTCTTGCCGTTTGCAGATTACCATTCTATTAATAAATTTGAGCCTTATTTCATTTCTTGGAATTCTTATTTTTATTCTATCTTGCAAATTTTGTTTTAAAATTAGTAGATTTGAAACAAAGTCAAAAGTTGTTTTTCCAAATAAAAAGATAGAATATTTTCTTAAGACCCTTGAATACAGAAGAGTATGTCGACCTAAAATCCCATGAAAGTTGGTTCTCAAAGCAAGAAGCGAAGGCACCGACAGATTTTAACTCCACAAAACAACTAGGTCCTGACACAAGTTGTCTCCAGTTGAAGGCGGGTTTTCTTCTCGGAATGTGTTCCCTTTTTTAAACAGGTTTTCTTCTCGGAATGAATCCTTTGATAATGAAGATTGATCTGAAGAGTATTCTCTTCCCCTACAAGATTGGTATCCCATGCGATGAAAGTTATTATTGACGACCAAGCGAGTATATACCCTGGTGTTGTCACTTCCCAGTGTGGTCATCTTATTATGTGTTTGTTTTGTCAGTATGCACATAACACTTACACACTTATGCACTCATGCATTCATACATCATATATTCATGCACATCATTTTCATATTGATGATATGATTAGCTTATTATTCCCCAAGCAATGTCTTTACTCCTTCCATTTAAGAGCCAGCTTTAGGCAGAAAGACCCGTAATTGTTATGTTTCCCCAAAGAGTTTGTTCCTCATGGGAAGATCTTGTTTCAGCTTATTCACCTGCCTGTAGATAGGGTGGACCCCGATTTTGAGCTTGTTCCTCGATGGGAAGTGTCTTATTTGGTGTTTCGTTCCAACTCCGTTTTGGTTTGAACTTTGTCTCCAGCAGATACGATTATTTGGATCAGCGAATCTTGGATTGCATTTATTTTGCACAGTTGAAGACCTGATATATTCAAATGAACCCAGTCATGGTTCCCCAGAAAGTTGGATTTATATCCCCAACAAATGCTATTGCAGTTATTACCCAACAACAAGTAATGGTCTCTTTATTTGAGCAGCTTGTGTGTCCCCAATTCCCTTCTTGAAAGAAGATGACAATCTCTACGGAGCAAGAAAATATTTCCGGCAAAGAAGTTTGGGAATAATAGAAGTTTCACAATAGATGGTTGGCCTTCTCACGATGATGAAGACAGTCTGTTGAAGAACCTGATTTTGCAAGTGATTAGTCTCTTGGTGTAAGAAGACAGTTCACGATAGAAGATTCACAATAGATGATGAAGACAATCTATTGAAGAACCTAAAGTTATTTATGAATGGTTAGTCCTTCCAGCGTCGGGACAGTTCATGTTAAAGTTTATTATCCTTTATTAATGGTTAGTCTCTCCAGCGTTGAGACAGTTCATGTTGAAGTTATTTATGAATAGTTAGTCCTTCCAGCGTCGGGACAGTTCATGTTAAAGTTTATTATCCTTTATGAATGGTTAGTCTCTCCAGCGTCGAGACAGTTCATGTTGAAGCTATTTATGAATGGTTAGTCCCTCCAGTGTCGGGACAATTCATGTTGAAGTTTGTTATCCCTTATGAATGGTGTGTCTCCCAGCGTAGGGACAGTTCATTAAGAAAGCCCATTGATTTCCTTCCCCAGCATGTGAAAGCAGCCCAGGAAGAAGAATTAACCTTGTTGTGTGAGAATCCATGGCTTAGTGTTTTGTAAAGTGTGAATCCATAACATACCTTTATCGTTACGAGAGAATCCGTAATTGACCCTTTGTTCTGAGAGAATCCAGAACCCCTTTTAACCTTGTTGTGTCAGAATACATAGCTTGGTGTTGTGTTATGTGCGAATCCATAACGTATCTTTGTCATTGCGAGAGAATCCGTAATTGAAACCTTTTGTTCTGAGGGAATCCGAAACTCCTTTTAATCTTGTCCCGTATAGTCTTGAGTCTTTTGCATTGTCAGGGACTATTTATTCCATGTCCCTAGTAGATCTGTTTCCTTCCTCCTAGTTTGTAGGAAGATTGTTGTTTTGTTTATTCCGTATGAAAATCAAAAAAATATGTGTGTTGTTTTCATATCATGCATGTGGGCTCTCAGGGTCCAAAATTGTGCTATCTTTTATATTTAAGTCCCTCCTACAATGCTGAGACGAAGATTCCACCTTCCTTTCATCAGGTATCAGGAACTTAAATAGGGGCATCTGTTGCACCCCAAATTTTGACCACTGATATCCCACCATAGCATAAGTATTAGGATTATCATTGTCATCATAGTCATCATGCATTTATCATTTGCTAACCAAAAATAAAATTAAAAACTGTTGTTTGTTGCTTGTGTCCTAAGACAGGAGACTGATCAAGGAGAAATTGAGCAAATTAGGGTTTTGAAGCCCACAAAGAAATTCAACATCCCTCTATGATTCAAATGGTTCTCCAATCAATATCAAGGCCCAAATATGGTTCAATGCAAGATCAATCACCTCCAAGTTCATCAGAAGCTCCAATTAGGGTTTTTGACCTAATTTCACTAGAGGGTTAACTTTTAATCAGGAGATGGTTCCAAGACTCAAAATATGATTCAAGGGCATCCAAATCAACATTATAATCCATCCACATCATTCATTTGAAGATAAGATCTTGATTCATTTGAAAATCACAAGACAGTCACTCATTTGGAAAAAGTCAACTATGCAAGTCAACCTTTGACTTTTGAGGAAAATAGTCAACTATGGAATTTTAAGGATCCAAATCATCATCATATGGATATTGAAGACATTTGATCAAAGAAAATTCCAAGAATTCATCAAGAATCAAAAAGTCAACAAAAAGTCAAACTAGGGTTTTTAAGTGCATTTTAACCTAGTTCATGGATCTCAAAATTTCACATACACAACTCAAAAAATTTCCAACATGAAAGTTGTAGATCTCCTCAAATAGAAATGATTTTGTCAGCATCACCTTTTGGCAAAAAGTTATTATTTATAAGTGATTTTGAGCAAAAAAGGTTTATGTTCAAAAAACTAAGAAAATTTTCCAAGTGTTTTACCTATTTTTTCCTCCACTTTATGGCCATTTTACTCAATGATCCAAGAAGAGTTTGAGGAAACTTTCAAATACTCATTTGAAGTATGTAGCAAGGGCTTTCCAAAGAGCTAAGTAGCATGAAAATCCATGGCTCCATTCATGAGATATGATTTTGTCAATATGGCACCATGAACACTTGAAATGAAGAAGTTTTATGAAGAAAGTAAAGAACAAAGACCAAAACCCTTGCAAATCTGAAATAATCTCTCAAGTATAACCATTTTAACTTGTTTAAATGGCCAAACTCAGAGGATTTCACTTGCTTTTGAGCTATGGACCAAGTGTTCTAAGCATTGTCCAAGTTTCATGCCATTTTTGGAACTAAGTTCACACTTCCATTCTTGTAAAGAGGCTTTATGCACAAAGTCCACTCTCCTTGAGCCTCTCCCATGTCTCCTCTGCAAAAAAATCAATACAAATCCAACAAGCAAGCCTCTAAAATAATATCAAGCATGCTTAAAGTATTGTACTTACCATGGAAACTATAACTTTCTCATTTCTTCACAAAGAAGCAACATGGTACAAGATCACATGTGAGCTTTAAACTTCTGAGTTTTTGCCTCCCACAAACCCTAAATCTTTCCTATAAATAGAGGACCTTGCCTCTTGGATCACTTACACCAGAATTCTCCAAGTCCATAATCACTTGAAATTCTCCATTTTCCCTTTTTTTCACTTTTAAAGTGAATTCTTGTTCTAAGAGTTCAGGGTGTCAAACAACAGTTTGGACAACTTCTAAACATCAATTAGAAGTTTTCCATACCTCTCTTAGCATTTCAAACACTTCCAAACCAAAAATCACTTTTCAACCTCCATTAAAGACCTTTTTAAGCTCATAACTTGTCATTTTTCAAACTAAACACTTTCAAACTAAAACAACCATTCAAATAGCTTCTACTAATCATTTAGAAGTTATCCATAACTTCCAAACACTTGCCAAATACCTACAACCAGAAATCACTCTTCAAAATTCCATTAAAGTGAACCTTTGAACCAAAATTGCCAAAACAAAATCTACTCGTGTATTTTCAAGCCTTTTGTGTTTGTTAGCTTCTAAACATCATATAGAAGCTAACCAAACATCTGTTTTGCATCTGGAACACCATTTTCATAGCACACTAACCATAACTTTTTCTCCTTCAAGTGGAAATCGAATTATGTTTTGCAGGTACAATCAAAGAGTTCTAAGCTTTGCAATAGCTTCCCTGAGGTTCATAGAAGCTGTTTGAGTCCTTGAGGCATTCCCAGGTCCACCACATTTCTCTCCAGACCTCCATTTTTAGAGGTATGTAACTTGATTTTGAGCTCCCTCAAAAGGGGATCAATTTATGTGTTTCTTGATACCAAAATGTTTGTTATAACATGCTGAATAATAGCCCTAAGGTTTTGAGAATTGATTATTCAGAAATTATTGAGTTTTAATGTGTTTTAATTATTACTAAGCCCACTGTTAGAATCGTGAGTCAATTATGATCATGTTAGGGTTTTGATTTGTCAAAATTGGTTGAGTATTAATAAAGTTTGAATTTGTGCCATGGTTGTTCATACACGAGCTCAATGAGAAAGATGAAGTTGCTGGGAATTTTTAAACTCCATTTAGCACGCTCTTTTAAAATATATTGTGTTGAAGTTGTTTGCTAAACGACTACATCGTTTCAGCACAACTGGATACACACTCTCCTCTTAAAACGCTCATGACCCTTAGGTATGGGGTTCGAGCTGGCGCTTATGATCACCAACTGGCGCTTGGCCCAGTGGTCTTGTTTTGAGCTGGTAAAGTGAAGGTCATGATTCAATTCCTCCAAGGCCCAAACCTACTTTTTTATCACTTGTTTTATTCATTTTTTTATATAACTTCAAAAAATCATTAAAAAATAGTAGATTAATTATTTTTAATCCCTTCTTTTTTTTTTGTGTGTTATTTATTTAGTGTATTTTCATACCATGTTAAAAAATCACAAAAAAATTTATTTTATCATAATTTAAAAATTAATCAAAAACAAGTCTTTTAATACTAAAAAATCAACAAAAATATGTTTCTTTTTGAATATTTCTCTAAAGTGACTTAGTATATTGTTGTCAATATTTGTTTAGGGTTAGGATAGAATGTCATTGACTTTCTTATGTACCCTTAGACCATTTCTCTTAAAGAAATTGGTATTTAACAATTAAAATTAATTAGGTTTAGGTGTATGTTTCAAAACCCTGATTTCTAAAACCCTAATTTGAATCCCAAGGTTTAAAACCCTAACCAAAAAATTTGTAACATGTTGATCATTGTCTATCCATGTTTATCTGTGTACATAATTGTTGATTTTAATCCATGTCTTATTCTGAATTGTTAATCCTTACCTTTGTACATACTTGTTGATTTTATATCCATGTGATTTGTACTTGTTATTATTGTTTATCTAACCCAATGTTTAATCATCACATTAATCATTCATCATTCATACATGATTTGAATCCAAGGGTTTAGATACATCCATCTCTTGCTTGTTAACACTTACTTGTTTGTTCTTGTACATACATGAGGTATTTATTGTTAATTGTTTAAAGCTTGATGTTTTATCCAAAGGATGGGACTGATATTGACTAAACTGTCAAGGTACTTAAATTCTTTTCCAATCTCTTTTATATTTGTGCAAAGTACTTTAAAGCTTTTCACTTGTTTATGGTTTAGTATTGTTAAAGCTTAGCCAAAAAAAAACCTTTTATTTTGAAACCTTGGTATTAAGAATAGAATTATTCCCGGTGAAACTATTCTTGATCCATTGATCTTGTTTTTAAACCTTGGTGTTAAGAGATGAATTATTCTCGGTGAAACTTCTCTTAGCCCATTGATCTTGTATTTTAAAGCTTGATCCTTCTTTTATTTGTTTTAAATTTGTTAAGTATTTTAAGCTTAACCTTTTAAAACTTATTAGGTATTTTAAAGCCTAATCTTCTTTCAAACTTGTTAAGTATATTAAAGCGGTGAAGATGGTGAGACAAGAGTCATTAAAAGACTTAGCTCATTTTTAAACAGAGTCACCAGCACGCTTTATTGTTTCCAAAAGGAATGGGTGAAAGAGCGAATAAAACCCACAAAAGTTTTTAAAATCAAAACTAATAAACTTATCAGAGATCTGGCTCCGGAGGGTTTGTTATACAAGGGGAAAATTTTAAGCAACCCTCAAATCCATGGTACTCCATGGGAACCTCTTTGTTTTGTGTTATTATCTTTGTTTGTTCATTTTTGAAAATCCTATGGGAAAAACTTGTTTGAAATAGAGGGTGGGGACGGGAAGAGAATTTTTTGAAAGTGAGCTTGATAAGACATCGCATCTTAGGCCTACATACCCCTTAAGTGCAATAGGGAAGTCAGAGCTTCTGTAGTTTCCCTTAAAAAGAAAAAAAATAAAAGGGGCCAAAGTGGCCAAAATCTTTTTGGTTGTTAAGCTTTAACAATACTTAACAAAACATTTTGAAAAAGGATTAGTATTTAAAATACCTAATAAGTTTAAAAGATTAAGCTTTAAAATACTTAACAAGTTTAATAGGGGATTAGGCTTTAAAATACCTAATAAGTTTAAAAGGTTAAGCTTTAAAATACTTAACAATTTTAAAACAAAAGGGACCAAGTTTTAAAATACAAGGTCAATGGGTTAGGATAAGTTTCACCGGGAATAATTCTTCTCTTAACACCAAGGTTTAAAACAAAATACCTAGCTTTAACAATACAAAGGTCAATGGACTAAGAATAGTTTCACCGGGAATAATTCTACTCTTAGTGCCAAGGTTTAAAAACAAAGGGTTTGCTTGAGCTTTAACAATACAAAACCATTTTAAAAGACAAAGTAAAAAAGCTTTAACAATAATTTAAACATAATATCAAAGAGATTGGGGAAAAGAGTTTGAGTACCTTGACAATTTTAGTCAAAAATATTCCCATCCTTTTGGACAAAAACAAACAATCTTAAGCATTCAAAAATGGATACCTCAAGTGTGTGTGTGATATCATGTGACACAAGAACAAACAAGTGAGTATGATAATCAACAAGTAAGAGAGATGGATGTATCTAAACCCTTGGACTCAAACTCTTATATGAATGATGAATGATTGATATGATAAATAAACATGGGGTTAGATAAACAATACATAAGATGAATTAATAAGATAATGATTAAAATAACAATTAAGCACAAAGCATGGATTAAAATCAGTAAGTATGTACAAGATAACAAACTTAATTAATCATGGATAAACAAAGATCAACATGGTTTTGGATTAGGGTTTTAAACCTAAGGTTTTTTGAATTAGGGTTTTAAATTAGGGTTTAAACATAAACTCCTAAACCTAATTGATTTTAATTGTTTAAATACCAATTTATTTAAGAGAAATGGTCTAAGGGTACATGGAGAAGTTAATGACATCTAATCCTAACCCTAAACAAATATTTACAAAACATACACAAAGTCCTATTAAAGAAATAATCAAAACAAAACAATTTTTAGTTGACTTTTCAATATAAAAAGACATGTTTTTGATTAATTTTTAAATGATGATAATAAATATATTTTTTGGATTTCTAACATGGTATTAAAATACACAAAGTAAATAAAACACACAAAAAATAAGGGATTAAAAAGGTTAATTTTCCTATTTTTTATCGGTTTTTGAAGTTTTATAAAAAAAAAAACTAAAAAGGGACAAGTGATAAAAATTAAGGGAGTGTGGTCACTAGGGTTTGAACCCACACCCTCAAGATTGCAAAGCAAAAGCTTAGCCACTAGGCCAGCTGCATGCAGTTGATCATAAGGCGCATTCAGCAAATAATATATGAAGAGAAACCCTAAGTGAAAAATGCAAAACAATTCACAAAAAGTCTGGGGCGAGGGGGATTTGAACCCCAGACCTTTGGGACACACTAAGTACACACATAATGACCAATTAAGCTATACGATGAATTTGTATATAAAACGCGCGCAATTAAAAATATAATAAACTGAAAGTTTGAAAATGAAGATGATACTTCATCTTCTTCGTCGCGCCAGCAACAACAACATAACCTCCATGGTTGTTTTCTGGTTCCTTCATTTCTCAACTATTTGCGAAAGTGTAAACACATAAGTTGCTTGAAATTTTTTCAGGAATCCAACCATGTGGCTAATTAACACTAATAATACAAAACAAACATGAACCCTAAAAACTTATTTTCAAATTAAATCCTTAATATAAACAATCAATCATCAGGACGTTAGGGCTATCATTCAACACATTAAGACAAACATTTTGGTATCAAGAAACACATAAAATGAACTCCATTCAAGGAGTTCATAATTGAACTACATAGCTCTGAAAATAAGTTCGAGTATGGGGCTAGATAGGACCTGGGAATGAAATAACGATTTAGTTAGCTTCCCTGAAATACCAGGAAGCTATTGCAATGCAGACTTTGATCTGGAAACACCTGGAATATCCTGCAGACCTCAACCTACAATGATGAACAAGTTAGAAATGGAGGTTTTGATTTGTCTATTTTAGTTGAGTTCTAATGCATACAGAAGTGTCTATATGCTATTTGAAAAGTGTTTGAAAGATTGTTTTGAGCAGAGGTTGCAAGGGATGAGAGTTTCGAAGATAAGGACTTCAAAGCTCAAAAATGGAGTTTTAGAGAGAATTCTGATTTGAGGGAATTTCTTAGAGGTTTCGTAGTGATTTCTTGTGTATTTTGAAGTGTAGAAATGGTCTCTATTTATAGGAAAACATTAGGGTTTGAATCTGATCGCATTGAGACTTAAGGCTTCATAACTTGTTTTTGAAGCAAGGTTGCAAACATGGTTCCAATGCATAGTACAAGCATGCTTGGAGTTGGTATTCACTTTAAACATGTTGCTTCTGATTTTGTATGTGAATATGGTGCAGAAGGAACAATGGAGTGGCTCAATGCATTGACAAAGCAAAAAGCATTACTTTTTCAAAATGGAAGTGGTGCCTTTAGTCTTGAAATGGATAACTTCATTGGACAATGCTTAAATCAAGTGGATCATAGCTCAAAAGTTTTTGAAATCATCTGATTATAGGGTGTTTAACAAGTTAAAGGACCTGTCTTGGCTTGATTCCTGCAGATTTGGATAAGCTTGCAAGTTGATCTTTCAAAGTTCTTCATGGAAATAGCTTGAATTCAAGTATCATGGTGCTTTGTTCACAAAATCATAACTCTTGGATGGAGCCATGGATTTTCATGATTCTTATCTCTTTGGAAAGCCCTTGCTACATACTTCAATTCAATCGTTGAAAGTTTCCTCAAACTCTTTTTGGATCATGGAGAAAAAATGCCATAAAATTAAGAAAAAACTAGGTAAAAACACTTGGAAATTTTCTAAGTTTGTTGAACATAAACCTTCTTAATCCAAAATCTCTCAAAATAACCACTTTTAGCCAAAAGTTGCATTGTGATAAGTTGTTTGTTTTTCTAAGATCTACAACTCTCATGTTTGGAGATTTTTGAGTTTGTAGGCAAAATTAGAAGTTCCAAAATTAGGTCAAAATTCACTTAAAACCCTAATTTTGACTTTTGTTGACATTTTGATTCTTGATGAATTCTTTGAATTTTATTTGATCAAATGTCTTCAATATCCATATGATAATGATTTGGATCCTTAAAAGTCCATATTTGACCATTTTTCTCAAATGTCAAAGGTTGACTAACACAGTTGACTTTTTCCCAATGAACTGCAGTTTTGTGATTTCCACATGAACCAATATTTCCTCTTCAAATGAATGATATGAATGAACTATAATGTTGATTTGGATGCCTTTGAATCATAGTTTGAATCTTGGAACCATGTCTTGATTACAAGTCAACCCTCTAGTGAAATTAGGTCAAAAACCCTAATTGGAGCTTCTGATGAACTTGAAGGTGATTGATCTTGCATTGACCCATCTTTGACCTTGATATTGATTAGAGAATACTTTGAATCATAGAAGCATGTTGAATTTATTTGTGGGTCTAAAAACCCTAATTTGCTTAGCTTCTTCTTGATCAATCCACTGTCTTGGGACACAAGCAACAAACAACAATTTTTTTTGTATTTTGGGTTAACAAGGGATAAATGAATGATGATTATGATGACATTGATGATCCTAATATTTAAGATATGGTGGGATCTCAGTGGTCAAAAATTTGGGTGCAATAGTTACCCTAATATTTTCTCTAATATTTTCATTTCTAATCATATCATGTCTAGTTTTACCACACATCCAATGCAACATTTTCATCTTAGCTCCATTTACTTAATTATCATGTTGATTCTAAACTGTTCAACAATTTGAACCTTGATGCAAACAACTTACAATGGGGAAATTATCTGTCTCTACACCCTGTATTTGCACACTAGTCGATACTCCTTCATACATATCTTGAATAGATCAAATATATGATATGCTTACCCCTTTCTTCTCTAGATTTTTTCACAAAATTCTCTCCAGAGCTCTATCATACGCCTTTTCTAAGTCAATAAAAATAAAGTGTAAGTTTTGGTTGGTACATTTGATACTACTCCATCACACGTCGTAGAAGATGGATTACTTCCATGGTCGACCTTCTAAGCATAAAATAAAATTGATTATTAGTGACTTGAGTTTATTTGATTAGTCTTCGTTCAATCATTTTTTTCCCATAACTTCATATGGTTTGACTCATATGTTTAATCCACCAATAAATTGCGCAATTTTGTATATCCCGCTTATTCTTATAGATCGGAACTAGTAGTAATTATATAGTTTGATCCTCTTTTTAAATTTCAAGTCTACTCGAGTCTTGTGAGATATCATATTCTTCAGTAATTAAATTATAAAAATTCATCTTCCACCAATCCTTTATATTTTTTTCCTAAACCAAGATTTTTTCTTGTGCATATTTAACACACTTCCTTTATCAAAATCTCTTGTACTTCTTTTTCTTCCCTTAGCAAGCCTATATATAAATTTCTCTCCCTTTTTGGTTCCTAAAGAATGGTATAATTTGTCCAAATTTTGGGTTCTTGCTTAACTCACCGTATTGCGGGTCTCATTCTTTGATTTCTTATACTTTTCCCAATATTTGGCAATTTTACATCTAAATCATTCTTTAAAACAATCATTTTTACTCTATCTTTATTTTGAACACTTTCATTCTACAACCACGATTTTCATCCCTAGGCCCAAAAACTCTTGATTCACCCAATATCTCTTTAGCCACTTTTTTAATCCCTATCACCATTCAAATGTCACCACTAGATCTGTACCTGCCCCTTGATTCTTACATCCATATTCAATACTCTATGTCCGTTAGTCAAGTTCTCTCCTAACCTAATTTTACATTCCAAGAAAATTTTCCTATCTAACTTCCAATGATAGTGTTGTACCCCAATTTTAGACCACTAAGATCCCACCACATTCTAAATAGTAGGATCATCATCATCATTATCATCATGCATGTATTATTTGCTAACCAAAAATACAAAAAATTGTTGTCTGTTGCTTGTGTCATAAGACAAGAGACTGATCAAGAGGAGACCGAGCCAATTAGGGTTTTGAGGCCCACAAGGAAGCTTAACATTATCCTATGATTCAAAGGGTTCTCTCATCAATATCCAAGTCCAAGGATGGTCCAATTCAAGATCAATCACTCTCAAGATCACCTGAGACCCCAAATTAGAGTTTTGACCTCATTCCACTAGAGGGTTGACTTTTAATCAGGACATGACATAGCTCCAAGACTCAAACCATGATTCAAAGTAATTTAAATCAACACTATAATCCATTCATATCATTCATTTGAAGAGGAGTCCTTGATTCATATGGAATCCACAAAACTGCAGTTCATTTGGAAAAAGTCAACTATGTGGGTCAACCTTTGACTTTTGAGAAAAATGGTCAACCATGAACTTTTAAGGAGTAAAATCATCATCATATGACTATTGAAGACATTTTACCAAGAAAAATCAAGAAAATTCATCAAGAATCAAAAAGTCAACAAAAGTCAAAATTAGGGTTTTTAAGTGATTTTGACCTCATTTTGGGAACTTCAAATTTCACCTACACACTCAAAAATATCCCAACATGAAAGTTGTAGATCTTAATCAAATAAACAACTTTGTCTCAGCTCATGGTTTCATCAAAACCGATTATTTTGAGAGATATGGAATTATGAAGATTATGTTCAAAAAACTTCGAAATTTTTTAAGTGTTTTCACTTGAATTTTTCCTAACTTTATGGCCATTTTTCTCCATGATCCCAAAAGAGTTTGAGGAAACTTTTAACAAGTGAATTGAAGTATGTAGCAAGGGCTTTCCAAAGAGACCAATATCATGAAATTCCATGGATTGGGCTATGATATATGATTTTGTCAATATGGCTTCGTGAACACTTGAAAATGAAGAAGAACATGAAAAACAAAGTTTGAATTTGTTTAAAATCTGAAATAATCTTCAAAGTACAGCCCCTCTAACTTGTTCAAGACACCAAAATCAGAAGATTACACTCTCTTTTGAGCTATGGTCCATGTGTTCTAAGCATTATCCAAGTTCCATGCCATTTGTGTACAAAAGTCACCACTTCCATTTTAGAAAAGCATTAATTTATGCTAAGTCAACTTGTCTTGAGCCTCTCCCATGTCTCCTCTGTAGCAAAAGCAAGTTAAACACCACAAGAAAACCTCTAATGTTTAAAACAAAGTCACACAAGCATGCTTGAAGCCTTGTATCCTCCATTGAAACCATAAATTTCTCATTTCTTCACAAACAAGCAAAAGGGTACAACTATCACATGGGAGCTCAAATTTATGAGATTCCTTCACCCACAAACCTAATTTATGCCTATAAATGGAGAGAATTGCTCTTGGCATCAAACACACCAGAATTCTCCAAGTCATACCTCACTTGAAATTCTCATTTTTCTTATCTTTTCATTTTTCTAGTGAATTTGAGTTCCATCAATTCTAGGTGTCAACCAAGGTTTCAAACAACTTCTAAATATCATTTTGAAGTTGTCTACCACTTCCAAGATCTCTCAAAACCCCTCTAACCAAAAATCACCATTTTCACTTCCATTTTCATGTCATAAAGGCCTTAACCTTCCAAAACACAAACCTACCAAACTACTACTTCAGATAGCTTCTATACATCAAATAGAAGCTATCCAAACCATCTCTTAGGACCTGTAACTCCATTTTCACCAAGTTCCAATTTTTCACTCCATACTTGCACTTGAACTTGTGTAGAGCCATACAGGTCATTTCCGTCCAAACCAAACACTCAAACACCTCATATATTAGTTATAGAAACTATCTGGATCATTAGATAGTACCTGTAACACCATCTTCACCATCTGCCATTGTTGCTTGCTCAAGAAGAAGGAGGTATCGGGTTTGAAGGTCCAGGCATTTTCAGTCCATTATAAGTATTCAGTCAGCATCCTCAAGTCTAAAGGGAGCTATTTGGATCATCACAACATTACCGAAACACCTCTAAGTAAGGGTTCGATCTCCACTTTCAGAGGTAAGCTTTCTAAACTTAAAATCACTCATTGAGGTATCATTTTGATTAAAACTCAATACCATTGTGTTTAGAACTGTTTAGGGATTAAAGCCCTCTGGTTTCATCCATTTATTCAAAATGTAGACCATTTAATTTGATTTTGAAAAATTAGGGTTCATGCGTATTTTCCAGAAATTCACGTGATTAAGAATGAATTAATGTGTGTTAATTACATGGTTAAGTTCGTAACTTCATGCTGAACATAGTGATGTTTTATTTTGTGAAAATTGGTTAAGATTTGAGGATGATTGAATTTCTTGCCATTGTTGTTCTTGATGCTGATATGTGAAGAAGATGGAGTGGGAAAATTTGAATTTAGAAACTTGTTTTATTTTAAGTTTAATGGTAGTTGTTTTACTAACGAATGCATCGTTATAGCCCAGTTGGTTGTGTGTGTTTGTGTTAAGGCGCTTGTGACTCCCAAGTCTGGGGTTCGAATCCCCCTCGCCCCAGACATTTTGCTTTTATTTTTTTACACGTTTTGATACTTGTTGTGCCTCATATTGAACTGGATGGGCCTTATGATCACATGCGCGCGCTTGACCCAGTGGTTAATGTTTATGTTGCAATAGTGAGAGCTTGGGTTCAAGCCTTGGTCTCCACAAATCAATCTTTTTTATCACTCATTTATTTTAATTTCTTCACAACTTTCAAAAATGTTTTAAAATAGAAAGATTAATCTTTTTTACTCCAATTTTATTGTGTAGCTTATTTATGTTCTATATTTTCATGTCTTCAATTAAAAATACAAAAAATATTTATTTTGCTCTATTTAAAAATTAAATCAAAAACATGTCTTTTAAATGTTAAAAATCAATAAAAAAATCATTCCTTTTGAATATTTTCAAAACCCTAATTCCAAAAATAGTTTGATCTTTGTTTATTCATGTTAAATGTGACTTGATCATTATCATTTGTACTTGTACATATACTTGCTGATTTTTATCCTTGTGTTTTGTACGTATTATCCATTTTATTATCATTTGTATATACTTTGTTTATCTAACCCACATGCATGAGTTTCATAATTCATCATCCATCATTCATTCATACATAAATTAATACAAAGGTATAAATATCCTTGCTAATTATCATTGATGATTAGTATGCTCACTTGTTTGTCTTTTGTGACACATGTTATCACACACACACTTGAGGTATCCATTGATTGATTGCTTAAGTTGTTTGTTGAAAATTCAAAGGAATGAGAATGGTATTGACTAAAATTTTCAAGGTACTCAAACTCTTTTACAAATCTCTTTTATTTTGTTAAAGTATTGTTAAAACTTTTCACTTGTTAAAAAATGGTTTTGTAATGTTAAAGCTCAAACTTTTCAAACCCACTCTTGGTTTTGTATTGTTAAAGCTCAACCAACCCTTTGTTTTAAAACCTTGGAACTAAGAGGAGAATTATTCCCGGTGAAACTACTCTTAGTCCATTGACCTTGTATTGTTAAAGCTTGTTCCTTTCTTCATTGGTTTTTTATTGTTAAAGCTCAACCACCCCTTTGTTTTAAAACCTTTGTACTAAGAGAAGAATTATTCTCGGTAAAACTACTCTTAGTCCATTGACCTTGTATTGTTAAAGCTTGGTCCCCTTTTATTAAAAACTTGTTGAGTATTGTTAAAGCTTAACACCCAAAAAGATTTTGGCCACTTTGGCCCCCCTTTTTATTTTCCTTTTAAGAGGAACTACAAAAGCTCTGACTTCCCTGTTGTTAAAGGGGTATGTAGGCCTAAGATGCGATGTCTTATCGAGCCAACTTTTAAAAACTTCTTTTCCCATCCCCACACTCTCTTTTAAACAATTTCACATATGCTTTTTTCAAATGAATGTACACAAAAACAATAACATTTTCAAAGAGGTTCCCATGGAGTACCATGGATATGAGGGGTGCTTAAAACCTTCCCCTTATATAACAAACCCCCTTACCCAAATCTCTTATAAGTTTATTAGTTTTGATTTTAAAAACTTCTGTGGGTTTTATTCGCTCTTTCTCTCATTCCTTTTGGAAACAATAAAGCGCGGTGGTGACTCTGTTTAAAACAAATGAGCTAAGTCTTTTCCATGACTTTAGTCTCACCAATTTCACCACTACAGATATAACAAAAATCTATCTAAAAACATGTCACCCAACTTTTATATGATCAATCTCAAAACTCACCAAAACAATGAAGAAATATGAAATGAAAGTTATATTACATTCATACTACATAAAAATTACTTTTTATGTCTTAAATTAGGTATTTTTTGTCAATTATTTATCTTAAATTAGTGTGTATCAAGTAGGAGCATTTTTAAAATGAGAGATGAGAGGAACAAATATCTACCATTAGATTAATCAAGAGAGAGAAATTAATGTCCATATTAATATTTGAATAAATAAATTTTAATTAATTCATTAGTAGATATTTATTCCTCTTATCTCTCATTTTGAAATGCTCCTACTTGATACGTTCCCTATATAGCATGGCTTATGCCAAATATAATTAAGAACTCCATATCTGCATACTTTTTATTCATATTAAAAATTTTGAATTTTTGTTTGTATATTACTAAATTATATCTATTTAATATAAATTTAAATATTTAAGAGAAAGTTGACAACTTGATCATTATAATTTATACTACTATATCAAAAAATATATATTTAAGAGTGTTATAATTAAAAAAAATATATTTAAGTAATTATATTAAAGGACAAATAAATATTTTAAAAGTTTACAAACAAATCTTATTCCAAATAACAAAGAAATGTGATGGGTGTCGTACAATTTTCAACATGTTTTTTGTATTTATTTAACAAATATTTTAAGGACATTCATCAACATTTTAAAAAAATAATATTCATCTGTTTGTTTTGTATTTTTTAATAGTCAGTATTAACGTTCGCACTCTAGCATTAGGCACGACCTTCGATGCGGTCGATTGGAAATAACTTGCTCTGAAAAGAGAAAATAAACAAAAACTGTTGGGAAGTGTTAAATTGTAAGTCCTTGTGTCGAAGCAGGATGTTCCTTCACAGAAGGCGTGTCGAAAAGTTAGTCTATCGAGTTATATGTTAGTTGTTGAAATGTTGTAAGAAGGTTACTACACACAGATTCGATTTGGATCCAAAATAGGTATTTTAACTTTTGTAGTTTTGGACTTTATTTGCCTTAGAGAGAAAGCAAACCTAAAACTATACATATAGGGAGTAACCCCTATTTTGAATAACAACATGTATTCACAAAATTTCCAGTTGCATGTGAATAAGAAATTTTCCACAGTTTGTGGATAGAGAGAAACTCTGCAGAAAATCATCTTCTTCCCTTTTATTTTCTTTGCAAACCCTGATTCACCTTTCTCCCCAAACTCCCTTTCTTTCATTGTCATTGTGTAAGTGATAAAGAATTACTCAAGTTTTGAGTTTAATTCTAACATCGGGTATCAGAGCTCCGGTTAAACGATTAAAGGCAAGAGAATGCCGATGTCAATGAATCATTCGAATGGGCATTTTCCAGCAACTCTTCCAAGTATGAAAGGTGATAACTATGTGAATTGGTACAAGCAGATAAAGATTGTGTTCTATTGTCAAGATCTTTGGGATCTTGTGAAAGAAGGGTGGGAACCGCTTAAAGAAAAGGCAACATAAAAAGAAGAGGTTTCCCACAAAGAATTGAAGAAGAAGGATTATAAAGCTCTCTTTATAATTCATCAATGTTTGAGTCTATATAATTTTTAAAATGTTAGTGATGTAGTATCTATGAAAGAAGTTAGAGAGATTCTTGAAAATTCTTTTGGAGGTGCAAAAAAGGTGAAAGAGGTGAGATTACAAACTCACAAAAGAGCGTATGAATTTCTTCATATGGAAGAAAGTAAAAGCATAAATGATTTCTTTACTAGGGTTACGAAACTGGTGAATCAAATCAAGGTATACAGAGAAATGCTAACAACAAGATGCTTTGTTGCAAAGATCTTCATATTACAGGCTCCTAAATTCAACCACATAGTAGCAGCTATAGAAGATTCGAAAGATTTTTTGAAATTGATAAAAGAAGAGCTTCATGGGATGCTCTAATCTCATGAGCTGAAAGAGCTACAGGACAATCGAAGAGCAATGTAGCTCTGCAAGCTCAGTCCGCAAAAGAAAAGAAAGGCAAAGGATATTGGAATAAACATAGAGGTGGCTACAACAAATCAACTGGTCGAAATCAGCAAAAAGGAAGTTGTCCGAATCAGAGAAAACCCTCATACTAAAGCAACCAAAGAGATGGCGCTACAGGTAGAGGAAGAGGTGGTGGTTGAATGCCTAACAATAGTCACATTCAATGTTTCAATTGTCAAAAATATGGTCACTATTATAGTGATTATCCATTAATTAATAAGAATCATGAAAGTGATGCAAACTTTGCAAAACATAAAGAAGAACATATGTTGTTGATGGTCACAACAAGAGATGAACAGAGATTCAAGGACCAATAATACTTGGACTCAAGATGCTCATCATAGATGTCTGGAAAGAAAAATTGGTTGGTCAACATAAATCCCTCAATGAAGAACATGGTGAAATTTGCAAATGACAATACTATAGCAGCGGATGTAACACCCCGAAATTAGATTTAATTATTTAATCTATTATTTAACTGATTTGGTGTGAATATATGAGTCAAAGGTGATTATTGTGATTTGCCGATGAGATAATGTGATGCTTATGTTGATGCGTGTGGGGTAGTTGAATTAAGGTGTTAGTTAGAATAATAAATAAATAGAGTTTCTAATTAGCATTATTATTTAATTCAATAAAATAAAGGTGATAATGTGAGGTGGAGTGAGTGAGTGCATAATTGGATTATCACATTAGTGGTTGTAACACCCCAATTCTATCCAAGCTTTTAGGTACAAATATCAGAGTATAAAATTAAATTCACATAAACAATTAGTGTATTACACTTAAGGAACCACACCACTTAACAATAGCATACTCGTAAAAGATGTGTAACACAAATAATCAAAGAGGAAAGATTCTCATAAACACTTGACAGTATCATATATGTCGGTAAAAAGAATATCCACAATATTTCCTCCAAAATACAACGTATGATAAGGTATCCAAAACACATAATATGAATACATACAAAGGATCAAATATACATCAAAAGGACCCTATAAGCATCATCTACAAAATAAGTGTTCAATCCCCCCTAGGTGTTACGTATCACGAGCGGACGACACCAAAACGGACGACTACTAAAAGAGCACCTACACTTGCGGATCACCTGCACATTACCCACGAGTAGGTAACAATAAGGCAGAAGGGTGAGAATATAATTTATAATGAAAAGCATGATAAATATAGTAATGCCAACAAGTATCATCAAGAATCATACAACAAAGTAATCCACTAAATCAACCACAATCAATGTATGAAAAATGCGATAAATGAGTGAGAACATAATGGTAAAGACAAATGGTGATGAATGAGACTCGACTATGCATATGCATGTGGTACCCAAATCCGGAGTAAACTCCTCCTTGTCATTATGACAAATACACCTTGCCGAGCATTATGTTGGGACTTCATTCCAATCAGGAAAGTACATCGTTGTCGAGCAGTAAGCTACGACAAACCGTCATCGAGCATTTAGCCCCCACAGATGATATCTGACCACTCAGGCTAATGTACCGTTACCGAGCATTAAGCTCCCACTGGTAACCAATGCCACACGGGCCACCTGTTAACAACATTCCGCCATTAACGTATTGAAATGTTATGCTGTGCACACAAACGACTCGATTACATAACGACAACAACAATAATATAACTCGGTCACATATCCACATCACACCAGTTATATTAATCCACACTGATACATCATAAACACCACTCAGGCTTTCATAATCACACAACACACATTTACCGTCAAAACACACCTGATTAGTAAATATTATTTCACAAAATATATTTATGAAAACTCATACAACCACCAACACACTCTTCTTTATCATAAAACATACTCAAGGATTTCCATAACACTTCAAACGGCGCTGTCATACCCCAAAATTTGCCCATACTATTTCTCTTATTCAAATTCAAAACAAAGCTCAAGGCTCAAAGACATCCTTCTTAAACAAGGTTCAAGGAACTAGGGTTTTTGTTGTTCTGAGGAAAAATTAATGGATCAAAAGCTCCAAGGCATCCCATATGGTTTGTGATGTTTCAAACTACCTCCATGACAAAATTCAGGCCTCAATTCAAAGGATTGGTCACTTAGTTGCTTAGAAAGTCAATAGTCGACTAATTTGACCTAAAAGTCAACTGTGGCCAAAGTACAGTCAAAACTCCTGATTTTTTGTCATCATCCTATTTTTTTAGTATCATTCACCATTTAATCAAGAATTGATCATGGTTCATCAAGGAAAGACCAGAAATCAACAAATCCAAAAGTTTCTAAATTATGGTTTTCATAAGAGAAAGTTAACTGAACTTTGACCAGCCATAACTCCTACATGGAACATCAGAAATTTCCTTTCCAAAGCTCATTTTGAAGGAAATTTAATTCTCTACAATTTTGTCTCTCAAAGGCCAAGTCCAAAAATGCTTCATTTGAGAGATATGGATCAAAATATTATAGGTCCTTTTCAAAAGTCAACCAGAAGTCATCTTTTTCAAAAGAACACACAAGAAGCATGGAAAATTATTTTGACATGGGACCAAAAACATTGGTTAGAGGACTCTTCAAGGTTTCTAAAAAGTCCTAGAACTCCTCCATACCTTAAAAATTGAGGGAGATATGCCTTGTCAAAGTTGGACAAATTTGAGAAGGAAAATGTGAAGCAAAAGGCCTTAAAATGGATTTCTTTGCAAAGAGGCCCAATTCTTTATGATCCAATCCTCATCCTTATGATTATCCAAGACCAAAAATATTATTTCCACAAATTTATTTGATTTATTTAATTTATTATGATTTTTTATTCAATTAAAAAGAATTAAAATCAAATAAATTAAAAGGAAATCAAATATTTGATTCAAAAGCTTAAAAGAATCACATCTAACCATCAATTATATTCCTCAATCAATACAAATTCGTGCAAATAAGATTTGAAGAGATTGGATTGAAATTGAGCAAATTTAGAAAGCTTTCATAAGAGATTTCCAATCAAATATTTTTCCATGGCATATTCAAGATTCAAAGAGATTTTGTTCAGCTTTTGTTACCCTAATTCTCCCCATATATATATATATATATATATATATATATATATATATATATATATATATATATATATATATATATATATATATATATGCATGCTAGACAAACCTAAAATTCACAGATTCTGCAGCCAAAGAGCCCTAAACCCGAGTTTCAAAAAGCAAAAAATCTCAAACACCAATTCTGAATTATAGGTCAATTCAGGTCGTTTTGTTGATTGCAACACATTCCAGGAACCTCAAGGAAGCTTTTCCAATCGAATTCAAGGCTTTGAACACCAAGAATCATTCTCCATAACTCACGGTTTGTTCCATATTTTTGAAACTCGATTCTACAATTATACGCATCATCCATGGATTTTAATTGCATATCTGTGTTTGGTTTGTTATTTTGATGAATTCTTGAAATTGAATTGCATTTATATGTTGATTTGAGTGATACGTCATTGCTAGGGTTAGAGAGCTCCAATTGGGGTTTTTCTGTTTAGGCAAAATTAAAGTTAATGACAGGTACCATCAGATTCGTGATGCTTGGACGATGGTAACCAAGGCCTCGCGAAAAATTTATTTGCACTCTAGGATGCATTCGTTATTTGCAGGTGAAGTAGGCTACGAGGACGTGTCGCTCGCTGATTGGTTGCTTTCAAATAATTTTGGCGCGCAATGGGAATCTGGTGGATCCCAGATCCGGTGCTTCTCAAGATGACGTATACCATGTGCCTCTGCGCTACAAACCCTCAGATCTCTTCTCCAATTGATCTAACACATCACAGGATGCTGGCGCATCATAGTCTTTCGCAGCCTCACCACACCAGATTAAAAGTTAAGTTTTCTTTAAATTTTTTTTTATTTTTTATTACATAGCCTAATTTTATTTTTATTATATGTATGTTATATATTATTTTTATTAAAAATCCTTTAATAATTTCCTTAACAAAATTATTTTTTCTAAATTTCTTTTTTTTACAAATATTAAAATAAAATCTTTATTTTATTTGTTTTATTTTATTTGATTTAAATTGATTCTATTTATTTGAATAACTTACTAGATCATAAAAAAAATTTATTAATTGATTAAAATATATTAAGATCACATATTTAATATAAACTCGTTTTTTTATCGATTTAGTTAATTAGGTTGAAAAACCAATAATTAATTAAATTGATTATTTACTTTTGTTAATTTTATTTAATTCGTACCCTAATCAGGGTTTACGAAGACCACACCTATACTGAAATTTTCTCTTGTTGTGCAGTTTTTTTAGGGTTAGCACCAGGGTTTCTTCCGACTACGAACCATATCAGATCAAAGCTAAGTCCCTGATTCTATTTTGTTCATTTATTTTCCCGTTTAATTTAATTATTTATTTTTGCCTTTTTGATTTAAAAATTATGTTTTTATTCTTAAGTGTCAATGAACTGGCCATACACTCACCCCTTTGTGTTTATTTTTCTTTTTCCAATTTTCAGGGTTAACCAACCGGTCAAAGCTCGAATGTTCGGTAACCCTAAAATTCCTCTTTTTTTATTTTTCTTTTTTATTATTACTTATGCCAAACCCTATTGGGGTTTAAATTTATTGCTTTTCCTCCCCCATCCCCATGGTTTATTCTGTATCTGCTTCGAGGTTGTATTGTTTGGCCTTGAAGGCACTTAAAACTGCATTATATTACTGCGTGGTTAGTAATCCTAGGGAGTGGCAACCTTGAACTGAATCTAGAATCACTTAATTACAAGATAATTTATTCTGAATCTAATCACGTGATTGTTGCACCCACACACCTTTTATGGTACCCCTCTTGTTGCCTGTTGCCTGTTGCCTTGTGTCTTAATGCAGAATAGCCAAGTCCCTCGAATACGAGGATACCTCTGCAATGTTGCCCTCGGTTCATTCAAATATCATAAGTCCCTAATGATGCTGCCTTCGATTAGCTAATATGATCTCGTCCCTCGAAGTTGCCTACGAAGTGATGAGGTATCCTCAGGTTGCCTAAAAGTAAATGGCTATTCTGATCCTTCCCTTAGACTACCCGCCTTCTCTATGGCTAGGGACAGTCTTGTGGCGAACGATAATTCGATGACCCTTCAACCTCACTTTAATAAGGCTACGCTCATTTTACGAGCTAAAGTCCTTAGTTCTCTTCTTCTACATTTCTGAACTTTTGGTTTCTGAAAGAGCAAAGCAATTAAGAGCCCATGGAAAACCATGGATGCAAAGGGTGCCTTACACCTTCCCTTTGTGTAACTTACCCCCCGAACTCAAAATTTGTTTAAAAGGTCTTTTCATGTTCTTTTAGCCTTTCTGTTAGTTTGGATAAAATAAAAGTCGGTGGCGACTCTTGCTTACCGCGACATTTCGATATAAAGTCAGTTCACCGTATTACAGAACTGGCGACTCTACTGGGGATTTACTTTCTTATAAAAGAGGGGTTACCTTAAAATTTTAGGATTCACTTAAATGTTTTCTATTGTTTGCTTTGCTTGCTTTATTTTTCAGGGTTGTTTTGGGAATTAACTGAAGGACGAATCCTACACCCGGATTCAAGTACACCAAAGATAGGAAGTGGCATAGTCATGGCGACCTCCTTCATGTATGTGGAGGATTGGTCAATATGAGAGTTCACGCTTAAGTTAGGCATCTATGGGTGTTTGCATGCTTCTCTTGTATGAGGGAGGTTTGTGCGGATGTCCGTGGGTGAGTCAGAGCTTAAGGACCTTTAGTTACCTTTAACCCATCTTAACTTTTAGGAACGTAGTGGGGGGACTACTCTTGATGTATGTTGAGAGCATAGTCGCTACCCGATACTGTTAGAACAAGATATGTTCTGATCAATATTCTTAGTTTTGATGATAACAATGTATATGAATTTTGCTTGAGATAATGTGGTACTCTAATCCTATGCAATTTCCATTTCAGGAGATATATAAAGAGTATGCACAAATTCAGCGCAAGAAGCACTGACTCAGAAGGTTCAAGTATGCAACTGTTAGGGACCAAATAGTACTAATTTTCATATATTGTTTTTGGTCCCTTTAGCCACTTTTTACTCAATAATCACACATTTATTCATACAGTTTAATAATTTTGCAATTTAGTTAATTTTAGTTCTTTTGAATTGTTATTTCACATGTTTGTTAGTTTTGTAGCGCTTTGATTAGGTCTGAAGCTCATGGAAGCAAAGGGGAATCACTTGAAGGCTTGGACTAGTACAAGAAGAGCTGTGGAGGTCAGTTTGCCCCGCAAACATCCTTGGCGCCGCAACCTACAAAAACCTCATCTGTCTTGGTTTTTGGCTGGATTCTGATGTGGCAGAAATTGAAGTGTTTGCGCCGCAAACATCCTTGGCGCCGCAAACACTGCGCAGCAAAACTCCTCTTTTACTTTAGCTGGTCTGCCACTTGTCATTAGTTTAGTTTGTAATCTTTTTGAAGGTGGACAGTTAGTACGAATTTTGGGGGGTTAACTTAGATAAAAGAAGAGGAACCAAGCCCATTCATTCTATTCTCTTGTACACCACACATTGAGATTAGGGTTTTGGAGAAACGTTTGCACCTTTGGGAGAGATTGATGCTAATAGCTTCTTCTTCATTGTTCTTGTTGTCAACCATGGTGATGAGTAGCTAAATCCCACTTTGAAAAGATTGGAGGTAGTAGCTATCCTTATTAACTATGTATTTTCTCTAGCACATTTGTATGAACTTCATTGGTATTGAAATGGATGAATGTTGTTGTTTTATCTTTTATATTTAGATTTGATTTATGATTGAGAAATATATTTCAAGTCTTGGTATACAACATTTTATCAAATAGTGAATAAATGCTAGAGATAGATTTATTTGCTACTTTTCTATTTGTATCAAACAATCAAGATTAGTATATTGATAGTTAGAGTGAGAGATCATCTAAAGATTAATATATTAACTTTCACAATTTTGTTTAGACATAAACATTGTTGGGAGGATACTAGAGCATTTCACCATTAATGAAGTTATGCATTTGTTGTTAAAGTCACATAGAAGATAGGGGTAGTGAAACCAAACCAATCTTGTCATTCTTTTATTATTGAAACAAGTTTTAGTTTATTGTCTTACAATTGTCTTGATTAGAACAAATAGCGATTCAAAACAAAACAACTTTATTACCTTTCAAACTTAAAATAATAGTAACTATAGAACGGCGGTAATATCACCCAATCTCTGTGGATACGATTTAAAAATATTTGCCTTGAATATACTATTCAACAAATTGGCGCCGTTGTCGGGGATTGGAGTTTGATATTGCAAGAATTGCAATAGTTCATTGTTTTAAGTTTTGTTACTTTATTAATATTGCTTTTTCGTTTCACTTGGTTTGCTAGTTTTGTAGATTCTTGTGTATGCGAGAAAAAGCTTCCGAAGAGCAATTTCATTTTGATCCCGAAATTGAAAGAACACTCCGAAGGCTCAATAGCAAGACACGAAGAAGAAGAAAGTTAGCCCAAGAGAAGAGACAAAAAGAGGAGGCATCTACTTCTTCTAACAATCAAATTGAAGAAGTAGTTGTAGACACCTTTGAAGGAGACATGGCGGGTGTTGTTCTAACCGAAATGTCCGCCAATAGTCCAAGACGTACCGCCCAATTTGCACGCAATGCTCAAGGTAGAGCAAATACGGAGATGAAGACCGGAATCCTCCAACTTGTTTATGCAAATCCATTCACCGGAATGGATCATGAGGATCCTTTCGCACATCTCACCAAATTTTATGAGATTGCGAGTTCAACGGGAGTCGATGCGGCCAATGAAGAATCATTGTTCAAGAGACTATTTCCACACTCATTACTTGGGAAAGCCAAAGAATGGTATCTTGATCAATTACCAAATGTGATGACGGATTGGAATCTATTGGAAGAAAAATTTTTAGAACGCTATTTTCCTCAATCCCGATTCATGGAGGCCAAAACGGCAATTGCGGTTTTCAATCAAGGAAGCAACGAGTCCTTAAATGATGCTTGGGAAAGATTCAAATCCATGCTTAGAAAATGCAAGGGTCATGGTTTTGATGATCTCACACAAATTCACATCTTCCGCAATGGACTTCAACCGGTGCACAAGACACTTTTGGATGCCACCGCGGGTGGCTCTCTAATGTCAAAAAGCGCGGAGGATGCAATAATGATAATCGATCGTATGGCACTCAATGATCTCCAAACTCAACATGATAGGAGTCCATCACAATGGAAGCCGGGTGTTCTCGAATTAAACACCAATGATGCCATCCTTGCTCAAAACAAGATTCTCTCTCAACAAGTTGAGTTACTCACCAAGCAAATGTCGAAGCTTCCACAACAAATGAAGGAAATTCATGGGCTGCAAATGACTTCTCACGTGGCAAGTTGTGAACTTTGTCAAGGTGACCATCCTACTGGGTTTTGTCCTCCTCCCGAGGGTGAAGAAGTGAATTATGTCAACAATCAAAATCAAGGTTATCAAAGGCAACCTCCACCTCACAACAATCCTTACCAAAGAAACAACCAAGGATTCCAACCTTCAAGATTCGGCAATCAACACTATCAACATCAAAGTCCTTATCATAGCCCAAACCCTCAAGTCCAAGGTCAACAATCTCAAGGTGGGAGCTCGAAATTGGAAGGCACTCTTACACAATTCATGCAAGCATCCATGGCTAACCAAAGGAGCAATGAAGCGGCCATAAAGAATTTAGAAAATCAAGTGGGTCAACTTGCAAAGAAATTGTCCGAGCAACAACCGGGAGCATCCTTTTCCGCCAACACCCAAACCAATCCTAAGGAACATTGCAAAGCCATTGTTACAAGAAGTGGGAGAAAGGTGAATAATGGTGTGAATGAAGAGGTCATAGTGGAAGATGATGAGGAAGTAGTAGTTGAAGAGGAAGAAGTGGAAGTGATAGTTGAAAATGAGGGAGAAAAAAGTGAGGAAAAGATAGAGGAAGAATTAGTTGAAAAAGAGAGGAAAGAAGATGAAGAAAAGGAGAAAAACACTAAAAGTGTGAAGAGAAATAAAAAGAGAGATGAACAAAAGAGCGCAATCCCTTCCCAACACTTACCATACCCTCATGCCAAATCAAGGAAGGATAATGCAAGGCAATACGCTAGGTTTATGGATATTTTCAAACAACTCCAAGTGAATATCCCATTTTCCGAAGCGTTAGAACAAATGCCAAAATATGCAAAGTTCATGAAGGACATTCTCACCAAGAAAAAGAGATATTCGGAAGAGGAGACTATTCTACTTGATGCTCGTTGTAGTGCCATAATCCAAAAGACATTACCAAAGAAAGAAGCCGATCCGGGACGGGTTACCTTGCCGGTTACAATCGGAGGTCATTACATAGGTAACGGTTTGGTCGATTTGGGCTCAAGTATTAATTTAATTCCGTTATCTATCATCAAGAGATTGGGAAACATAGAGATGAAGCCGACCCGAATGACTTTGCAACTAGCCGATAAGTCTCTCACCTCTCCTTACGGAGTTGCACAAGACACGCTAGTCAAAGTGGACAAATTTTTGTTCCCGGTAGACTTTGTGGTAGTTGATATGGAAGAAGACCGTGACGTACCATTGATACTTGGAAGACCTTTCATGAAAACAGCCCGGATGATGATTGACATAGACGATGGTCTTATGAAGGTGAGAGTGCAAGATGAAGAAGTCACTTTCAATCTCTTTGAAGCAATGAAGCATCCCAAGGATAAACATGACACATTTCGAGTCGATGCCACCGAAGAGGAGATCGAGGAGGTTGCTAATCAAGTTCACATCTCTAGTCCTTTGGAAAGATCTCTTATAGGAGCTTACAATGTCTTATCCGAGATTGAAGAGAAAGAAATGGAAGCATTCTTGAATGAGTTGGAATCTTGTGGGGAGATAAACCATAATGAAGAAAAGGTAGAAGAGTTGCATGCGGAAAAGAAAGTGGAAGAATCAAAAATTGAGCTAAAGATGTTGCCACCTCATTTGAAGTATGTTTTCCTTGGTGATAACTTCACTAAGCCGGTGATCATTAGTAATTCTTTGTCTACTCAAGAGGAGACTCGCTTAATCGAGGTGTTAAAGAAGCATGAAGGTGCAATAGGGTGGGTTTTATCTGATTTGAAAGGTATTAGTCCCGCTTATTGCATGCACAAAATCATGATGGAGGACGATTACAAACCGGTTGCTCAACCTCAACGACGGCTCAACCCATCAATGAAGGAAGTCGTGAGGAAGGAAGTAGTTAAGCTATTAGAGGCCGGGATGATTTATCCTATTTCCGATAGCGAATGGGTAAGTCCGGTGCATGTTGTTCCTAAGAAAGGCGGTATGACGGTTATCCGAAATGAAAAGAATGAATTGATTCCGACAAGAACGGTAACCGGGTGGAGAATGTGTATCGACTATAGAAGATTAAATCAAGCAACAAGGAAGGATCATTTCCCATTGCCTTTCATGGATCAAATGTTGGAAAGGCTAGCCGGCAAGAATTTCTATTGCTTTTTAGATGGTTATTCGGGCTACAACCAAATTTCGGTGAACCCGGCGGATCATGAGAAGACCGCTTTTACATGTCCCTTTGGTGTTTTTGCCTATCGAAGAATGCCCTTTGGACTATGTAATGCTCCAGCTACATTCCAAAGATGCATGCAAGCCATATTTGCGGATTTGATTGAAGAATGTATTGAGGTGTTCATGGACGATTTTTCGGTGTATGGAGCATCTTTTGACCTATGCTTAAAGAATCTTGAAGTGGTATTGGAGAGATGTGTGAAGACCAACCTTGTGCTCAATTGGGAAAAATGCAATTTTATGGTCACCGAAGGAGTGGTTCTTGGACACAAAATTTCTTCCAAAGGACTTGAAGTTGACAAAGCCAAAGTGGAAATCATAGAGAAGCTGCCACCACCAACCAACATCAAGGGAATAAGGAGTTTTCTTAGACATGCCGGTTTCTACAGGAGATTCATCAAGGATTTTTCGAAGATCGCAAAGCCATTGAGTAATTTACTCAACAAAGGTACGCATTTTAATTTTGATGAGTCTTGTCTAAAAGCATTCCTTGAGCTGAAAGACAAATTAGTTACCGCACCCATAATCGTTGCTCCAAATTGGAAAATGGATTTTGAACTCATGTGTGATGCAAGCGATTATGCGGTTGGTGCGGTACTAGGTCAAAGAAGATCAAAAGTTTTCCATGCAATTCACTATGCTAGTAAAGTTTTGAAAGAAGCTCAAATTAACTATGCAACAACTGAAAAAGAGCTACTAGCCATAGTGTATGCATTGGAGAAATTTAGAGCTTATTTGATTGGTTCTAAAGTTGTAGTCTACACCGATCATTCCGCGATAAAATATTTGCTAACCAAGCCGGATTCCAAACAAAGGTTAATCCGTTGGATTTTACTTTTACAAGAGTTTGATTTGGAAATCCGAGACAAAAAGGGATCCGAAAACTTGGTGGCGGATCATTTATCTCGATTGGTAAACGTGGAGATTACAAAGAATGAGATAGAAGTAAGAGAAGAATTTCCCGATGAAAAACTCTTTGCGATTCACGTGAGGCCTTGGTTTGCCGATTTTGCAAATTATAAGGCAACCGGGTTGATCCCGGAGGACCTCACTAGCAATCAAAGAAAGAAATTTTTAGCGGATGCCAAACACTATGTATGGGATGACCCATATCTATTCAAAGAAGGTGTTGACAACATCTTGAGAAGATGTGTCACCAATGAGGAATCGAAAGATATTCTTTGGCATTGTCACAACTCTCCGTATGGAGGCCACTATAGTGGATGGAGAACAGCCACCAAAGTACTCCAGTCAGGGTTCTTCTGGCCTACTCTATTCAAAGATGCTCATGAGCACGCAAAAAGTTGTGACAAATGCCAAAGGAGTGGAGGAATAGGCAAACGCGATGAAATGCCCTTAACCAATATGTTAGAAGTTGAAGTTTTTGATTGTTGGGGCATTGATTTTGTTGGTCCATTTCCTCCCTCTTTCGCTAATGAATACATTCTTGTTGCCGTTGACTATGTATCTAAGTGGGTGGAAGCACTTGTGACACCTAAGGCCGACTCCAAAACAGTGATCAAATTCTTAAAGAAAAATATCTTCTCACGTTTTGGTGTGCCAAGGGTGTTGATAAGTGATGGAGGTTCTCACTTTTGTAATACACCTCTGGAAAAAGTTTTAGAACATTATGGTGTAAAACATAAGGTGACCACCCCCTATCACCCACAAGCGAATGGTCAAACGGAAGTATCAAATAGAGAGGTAAAGAGAATTCTTGAGAAAACGGTCTCGAGCTCTAGAAAAGAGTGGTCTTTAAAACTAGATGAAGCTTTGTGGGCATACCGTACTGCCTACAAAGCCCCTATTGGACTAACCCCTTTTCAGATGGTCTACGGAAAAACTTGTCATCTTCCAGTAGAGTTGGAACATAGAGCACTTTGGGCTCTTAAGTTTCTGAACTTTGATTCCGCTCTGGCCGGCCACAAAAGAAAAGACCAACTCCATGAATTGGAAGAGTTAAGGGACCAGGCGTATCACTACAATAAGCTCTACAAAGACAAAGTCAAAGCGTATCATGATAAAACGGTCCGATGCAAAAGTTTTCATAAGGGGCAGATGGTGTTGCTATTCAACTCATGGCTTCGATTGTTTCCCGGTAAACTTAAATCAAAATGGTCTGGACCATTTGTGGTGAAGGAAATGAGGGACTATGGAGCCATTGTGATTGAGGATCCCAAGACTAAGGAAAGCTGGACAGTTAATGGTCAGAGACTCAAGCTTTATCATGGTGGGGAAGTGGTGCGCGAATCATGTGCTATGTTACTTAATGATCCGTGAGGATCATTGAACCGTCGAGCTTAAACGACGTTAAACAAAGCGCTTGTTGGGAGGCAACCCAACGTCGTAAGTTGCTAGTGTTATTTTCATATAATTTCTGTTTTATAGTTGTTAGGTGTTTGTATTATCTTTCGCAAGTGAAGGGTATTGTGAAATTGGCAATTTTTGAGAATTTAAGTCTGTTTGCCCCGCAAACAGAACACAAACAGAGAGCTGGTCATTTTTACAAAGAAAATGTATTCTGTTTGCCCCGCAAACAAGTGTTTGCGTCGCAAAAAAATGAGAATTTTCTTTTTCTTTTCAGCTATTGCGCCGCAAACAAGGTTTGCCCCGCAAACAGGGCAAAAACAGAGAAGTGGCCATTTTTTCAAAGAAAAGTTTTCACGTTTGCGCCGCAAACAAGGGATTGCGCCGCAAACCCTTCGAGGCAGAAAAATCCTTCCTTTTTATTTTTTTTACTTAAGTTTTCTTTTACTTTATTTTGGTTACTCTTCCAACTTTCTTTTAAAACAACTTTCTCACAAAACTTCCACCCTCCACTTTCAAACCCTAAGTTCACCAACATTATCACCCACATCCCCTCTTCAATTTCTGCAACTCGAATTCAAGGTATGCATTTGCTATGTTCATGATTCTTGAAACTTTTTGTAATATCATTCTAGGTTAGGGTTCCTTAATTAGCATAGTAGATTCAATCTTAATGTTCACAAATTCAAGCTTGCATGTGTTAATCTTACTGGTTAATGGGTTGATGTTGTAATTATGTGACTGGGTTCTTCTTATTGCAAGCAACCCTTCCATTCTAAGCCATAACTGCTGGGTATCGCATGGTTTGCGCCGCAAACTGGGTTTGAACCCACACCTTTGCGCCGCAAACAATGATGGCGCCGCAAACTGGGTGTTTTATAAATTCTTGTTTTTATTTCTAACAGTTTGGTTGCCATGGTTTGGTTGATTGATTGGTTGCAGATGTCAAAGCGCACAAAAACCAGAAGCACCAATCCTTCCCACTCCGTACCAAGGTTCCTTGGCGAGGAACAAGAGGAGCGATACACCTATTTATGCAACCGAACCGTCCAGGCTGAAAGGTTCATCCGGTTCAAACCGAATGGTCCGATGCGAGATTTACTTCAGACGTTGAATAAACTCAAATGGGGGAAGATTTGTGAGCCGGTGGCTGATATTAATTATGACATTGTTCGCGAATTCTATGCGAATGCCATGCCGGTTGAAGAAGGGACAGAATTTTCGTACAAGACGATGGTGAGGGGGAGAACCATCTCTTTTAAGAGGAGTTCTATAAATGAATACCTGGGATCCCCGTTGGAGTTGCCCGATGGAGTAAGAAGCGAGTACCACAGAAGGTATCTCACTAATGATTGGGACATCAAAGTCGTCAGTGAGTCCTTATGCCTTGAAGGAAAAACCTATGAGTTGAATGACTCAGGAGCACCAAAAGGATGGAAAAGAGAAGATTTCAAAGTGGAGGTCAAGGCCTTGCTAGTGGTGGTATTGCATAACATCCGGCCAAGAACTCACACAACACACATTTCACTCGAAGTGGGATACATGCTGTTTTGCATTTTGTACGGAGTACCGATTGATTTAGCCAGCATAATCTCCGAGGAAATGAGGAGGGTCTCGGTTATGGGGACAAGGCATGGAGGCAAAGCCGGTGTCCTTATTTACCCCGGTTTAATCATGGGGCTGTGTTTCGAGGCGAGGGTGGCCATCCCAAGTGAGGTACATTTCAAAATCACAAGTGTTATTAACGAAGCTTTTATTAGCAGGTTTTGTGAAGGCGCACCAAAGAAAGCTAAAAAAGGAGGAGCATCCACTTCGTGGTCTAAAGGTGGTCGTGCGCCTGTTTTTGATCACATGGCCTTTGCTACCTATTGTGCAGAGAATTTTGAGGCGACTCAAAGATCCAACCGGTTCTTGGTGCAAACTTTAGCTCAACAGTTTCAGCGCACCTCTTTGGAAGCAGAATATGATTCCTATGCAAATTGGCCTGTGGGCAGGCCAGCTTTCATGGGGGGTGCCGGAGGCAGTGGTACTGGAAATGAGATGACACGATGGAAGATGTGATCGGGACAGTGGGCGGCGGTGACGAAGAAGAGGATTGATGTAGTGTTGCAACACTTTTGTATTTTTATTTTTATTTTAATTTAGTCTGAATTCTGTTTTATTTCTAGTTATTGACTGTTGCACTTTTTGTTTTTTTTTAATTTGTGTACTTATTGGTGGCTCTCGTTTCACCATTTGAACCTTTTGAAAATTGCATTTTTTTATTGTAGTTTAATTGTGTGTTTGGGTGGAAAGTGATTAACCCAACTTTTTCAAAGTGTTTTGTTTAATTGTTCTTTTGCAAAGGAATCTTGAGGAACCTTTGGGCACGGACAAGAGTTGATGTTGTGAACACTTCGAGTGGCAATGATGAGAATCGGTATCAAGGAAAATTAAGATACACTTTATCACTCTCTAGTTGATGGTGTGTGCAAATTGCTTAGCATAAATTCCTTGAGTCACATGTCATTTTTGAATCAAAATTTATAACTTAACCAAGTGAGGAAACTTTCCATTATACACTAAATACGGGATACCGGAATTTATTTCAACTCATTTTTATCATGTTAAACCATGCATTATTCTTGTTTGTGAAAAATGTGAAAGTGATAGAGGCATTGTTTGAATTTGAGAAAAACCACTTGACCAAAAAGTTAAATCAATTAACCTTGTGAGGAGTGATTCTTAGTCAACTCCTTTGAGCTTATTAGGATTCATGTGATTATTGAAAATATTTTGTATGTGAATCCTAATTTTTTGTTCTTTCATTAAAACCTTCAACCGCAATGGTTGCAATTTTGCCTTGTGCCTATGTCTATGTAGGGAGCATTGTTGTATCTATTATGGTTTGAATCCTAAAGTTGGGGAGAGATGATTGAAAAACAAATGAAAAAGTGGTACTTATGATGTTTTGTGGTAATAAAAAAAAAAAAGAACAACACATTTTGAAAGTATGGGGCAAGAAAAAGAAATAAAATCGTTCCCATTATGTGTTGATTGAAAAAAAGAAAAAAGAAAAAAAAAAGGGATTCAAGAAGTGTTGTTGTTAAGTGAATTGATAGGAATGCTCCCTTAGGATAGGCATTTTTGTTTAATTTCCCTCTAATAAAACCATTTCTTTGTAGCCCAAACCACATTACAACCTATGAAAGCCCTCTTGATTCTCACTTTGCACATCATTTTGAACTTGTTATGGTGAACGCATGATTTGAGTTGTTGTTGATTTAAATGCCCGGATGAGTGAAAGTAAACCCTCTGATATTCATCATTACTATGATGTGTGTGTAGGTTTGATTCAATTTTGACATGTCTCTTTTGGAATTTCTTGATAATAATTTGCACTTTGCCATCATTCTTTCTCATGCTTTGTTTTAGCATTGTGGTGAGTGTACTTTGAAAGGACTTATACTTTTGAGCCACTTGAGTGTTCGGTTACCTTGTCATCATTCTCTTGTGCGTTGCTCTTGCTACTCTTATGAATTTTTGTTTAGGGACAAACAAAATGGTAAGTTGGGGAGAGTTGTTAGGGACCAAATAGTACTAATTTTCATATATTGTTTTTGGTCCCTTTAGCCACTTTTTACTCAATAATCACACATTTATTCTTAGAGTTTAATAATTTTGCAATTTAGTTAATTTTAGTTCTTTTGAATTGTTATTTCACATGTTTGTTAGTTTTGTAGCGCTTTGATTAGGATTGAAGCTCATGGAAGCAAAGGGGAATCACTTGAAGGCTTGGACTAGTACAAGAAGAGCTGTGGAGGTCAGTTTGCCCCGCAAACATCCTTGGCGCCGCAACCTACAAAAACCTCATCTGTCTTGGTTTTTGGCTGGATTCTGATGTGGCAGAAATTGAAGTGTTTGCGCCGCAAACATCCTTGGCGCCGCAAACACTGCGCAACAAAACTCCTCTTTTACTTTAGCTGGTCTGCCACTTGTCATTAGTTTAGTTTGTAATCTTTTTGAAGGTGGACAGTTAGTACGAATTTTGGGGGGTTAACTTAGATAAAAGAAGAGGAACCAAGCCCATTCATTCTATTCTATTGTACACCACACATTGAGATTAGGGTTTTGGAGAAAAGTTTGCACCTTTGGGAGAGATTGATGCTAATAGCTTCTTCTTCATTGTTCTTGTTGTCAACCATGGTGATGAGTAGCTAAATCCCACTTTGACAAGATTGGAGGTAGTAGCTATCCTTATTAACTATGTATTTTCTCTAGCACATTTGTATGAACTTCATTGGTATTGAAATGGATGAATGTTGTTGTTTTATCTTTTATATTTAGATTTGATTTATGATTGAGAAATATATTTCAAGTCTTGGTCTACAACATTTTATCAAATAGTGAATAAATGCTAGAGATAGATTTATTTGCTACTTTTCTATTTGTATCAAACAATCAAGATTAGTATATTGATAGTTAGAGTGAGAGATCATCTAAAGATTAATATATTAACTTTCACAATTTTGTTTAGACATAAACATTGTCGGGAGGATACTAGAGCATTTCACCATTAATGAAGTTATGCATTTGTTGTTAAAGTCACATAGAAGATAGGGGTAGTGAAACCAAACCAATCTTGTCATTCTTTTATTATTGAAACAAGTTTTAGTTTATTGTCTTACAATTGTCTTGATTAGAACAAATAGCGATTCAAAACAAAACAACTTTATTACCTTTCAAACTTAAAATAATAGTAACTATAGAACGGCGGTAATATCACCCAATCTCTGTGGATACGATTTAAAAATATTTGCCTTGAATATACTATTCAACAGCAACATCAGAACATGCTCTCGCAAGACATCAGAAGATGGTCAAGCAGAATCAGAACATCGTCTATTGAAGCATCAGAAGAACTTGAGATCAGATGCAGAAGCACTGAAGTTCTCATGGTATCACGCTAGAAGCTCTTCAAGGTCAGAAGACAAGAAGATGCTCTGCACCAAGCTGTTTGACTCTGATATATTCAAACGTTGTATCAACAAACATCAGATCAGAAGCAAGTACAAGATGGCAGGCTACGCTGACTAACAAAAGGAACGTTAGAAGCTATTAAAGGCAACGTCAGTTAAAGCAGGAAAAGCAAGGCTCGAGGTAGTTGACAAAAGAGTGAAACATTAAATGTAATGCTGTACGTGTCATGCAACGCATTAAATGCTCCCAACGGTCATCTTCTCAAACGCCTATAAATAGAAGTTCTAATGAGAAGCTAGACACAACTTTGCGCAAACATACAGAAACGCTGTCAAATTCTAAAAGCTCTCAAACTTCATCTTCAACCTCACTTCATTACTGTTGTAATATCTTAGTGAGATTAAGCTTAAACTTTAAGAGAAATATCACAGTTGTGATTATAGCTTTTAAGAAGCATTGTAATACTCTTGTAAGAATATGTTTACATTCATTTGTAAGAACTAGAGGAGATCAAGTTGTGATCGGATTCTCTAGAAAGTCTTAGAGGGTATCTAAGCATTGTGTTCCTAGAGTGATCAGGTTGTGATCAGAATACTCTAGAAGACTTAGAGGTTATCTAAGTGGAAAACCATTGTAATCTTGTGTGATTAGTGGATTAAATCCTCAGGTGAGGTAAATCACTCCAAGGGGGTGGACTGGAGTAGTTTAGTTAACAACGAACCAGGATAAAAATCATTGTGCAAATTGTTTTTATCTTAAGAGTTTTAAAACTACACTTATTCAAACCCCCCCCCCTTTCTAAGTGTTTTTCTATCCTTCAATTGGTATCAGAGTGCCGGTTCTAGGTGCAAGCACTTAACCGTGTTAGAAAAGATTCAGGAAGAGAAAAACACAAGTTTAGATGGATGGTGAAGATCCAACACCTACATCTACATCTGGCTCTGCTGAGCAACATAATGGAAATGGTAACAATGGTTATACTAGACCACCAGTATTCGATGGTGAAAACTTTGAATATTGGATAGATAAACTTGAAAGTTACTTTCTTGGTCTAGATGCTGACTTATGGGATCTTCTGGTGGATGGTTACAAACATCGAGTGAAAGCTAGAGGAGTAAAGCTAACAAGACAAGAAATGAGTGATGATCAAAAGAAAGAATTCAAAAATCATCACAAGTGTAGGACTGTTTTGCTGAATGCTATCTCTCATGCTGAATATGAGAAGATATCTAACAGGGAAACTGCCTATGACATATATGAATCATTGAAAATGACTAATGAGGGAAATGCCCAAGTCAAGGAGACTAAAGCTCTTGCCTTGATCCAGAAATATGAAGCCTTCAAGATGGTGGATGATGAAAACATTGAGAAGATGTTCTCAAGATTTCAAACGCTAACTGTTGGGCTAAGAGTTCTTGACAAGGGATACACAAAGGCTGATCATGTCAAGAAGATCATCAGAAGCTTGCCAAGAAGATGGGGTCCTATGGTGTCTGCTTTCAAAATTGCCAAGAATCTGAATGAAGTCTCTCTTGAAGAATTGATTAGTGCTCTGAGGAGTCACGAAATTAAGTTGGATGCTAATGAACCTCAGAAGAAAGGTAAGTCTATTGCATTAAAATCAAATTATAAAAAATGCACTAACGCTTTTCAGGCTGAAGAAGAAGATTCTGAAGAATCAGAAGAAGAAGATGAACTATCCATGATCTCCAGAAGGGTAAACCAACTCTGGAAGAGAAAGCATAGGAAGTTCAAGAACTTCAAAATTTCTAAGAAGCCTGAACGTGGAGAATCTTCTGGAAGCAGAAGATCTGACAAGAAGAAGGTCACATGCTATGAATGCAATGAGCCTGGTCACTACAAAAATGAGTGTCCAAAACTTCAGAAGGAGAATCCCAAGAAGAAGTTTCATAAGAAGAAAGGTCTTATGGAAACATGGGATGATTTAGATTCAGAATTAGACTCTGAAGGCGAGCAGGCAAACATTGCGCTGATGGCCATAGTTGATGATGGATCAGAATCTACATCAAAATCAGATTCTGAAGAGGTATTTTCTGAACTATCTGGAGAAGAGTTAGTTTCCAGTTTAACAGATCTTCTAGAACTCAAGGCTCATCTTAGTATCAAATACAAAAAGCTGAAAAAGCTATTTGATTTTGAAACGAAGAAGCTGGAAGTGGAAAATTCTGAACTGAAGGAAAAAGTTTTAAAATTATCCAAAGATATTGGATCTCCTTCTGACTCAGAAAAATCCATTCCTAGTCTCAATCATATTCTGAAAGAATATGACTCGAGCTTCAGAAAGTTCTTATCTAGAAGTATTGGCAGAAGTCATCTTGCTTCTATGATATATGGTGTTTCTAGAAACAAAAGGATTGGCATTGGCTATGCGGGTGATACCCCACACAAATTTGAACCTGTAGATGATATGAAAATCACATACAAGCCATTGTATGATTAGTTCAAGTTTGGCCACTCACATGATATTAGGCTCACTTCACATGCCAAAAGCTTTCATGTTACACACACTAAGAGGCATGTGACACAACCTAGAAAATATCATGCTGCTAAATCTAAGGAATATCATGTTGTTCTTCCTGTTGTTTATTATGCTAAACCCAAGTTCAATCAGAACTTGAGGAAAACTAACAAAAAAGGATCCAAGAAGTTGTGGGTACCTAAGGAGAAGATAATTTTTGTTGTAGATATCCTTGGCAGCAAAGAAGACAAAGAAAAGCATGTCATGGTACCTGGACTCTGGGTGCTCGCGACACATGACGGGAAGAAGGTCTATGTTCCAAGACCTGGTGCTTAAATCTGCTGGAGAAGTTAAGTTTGGAGGAGATCAGAAGAGCAAGATTATTGGCTCTGGTACCATAAGTACTGGTAACTCTCCTTCCATATCTAATGTACTTCTTGTAGAAGGATTAGCGCATAACTTATTGTCCATAAGTCAATTAAGTGACAATGGTTATGACATAATCTTGAATCAAAAGTCGTGCAAGGCCGTAAGTCAGAAGGAGGGCTCAATCCTATTTACAGGCAAGAGAAAGAACAACATTTATAAGATTGATCTTTCTGATCTTAAGAAGCAGAAGGTGACTTGCCTTATGTTTGTTTCTGAAGAGCAATGGGTCTGGCACAGAAGATTAGGACATGCTAGTTTGAGAAAGATTTCTCAGATTAACAAACTAAATCTGGTCAGAGGTCTCCCAAATCTGAAATACAAATCAGATGCTCTTTGCGAAGCATGTCAGAAGGGCAAGTTCTCCAAACCTGCATTCAAATCTAAGAATGTTGTCTCTTCCTCTAGGCCGCTAGAACTTCTGCACATTGATCTGTTTGGACCAGTCAAAACAACATCTGTCAGAGGGAAGAAATATGGATTAGTCATCGTAGATGATTATAGCCGCTAGACATGGGTAAAGTTCTTAAAATACAAGGATGAGTCTCATTCAGTGTTCTTTGAATTCTGCACTCAGATTCAATCTGAGAAGGAGTGTAAAATCATAAAGGTCAGAAGTGATCATGGTGGTGAATTTGAGAACAAATTCTTTGAGGAGTTCTTCAAAGAAAATGGTATTGCCCATGATTTCTCTTGTCCTAGAACTCCATAGCAAAATGGAGTTGTAGAGCGAAAGAATAGGACTCTACAAGAAATGGCCAGAACCATGATCAATGAAACCAATATGGCTAAGCACTTATGGGCAGAAGCAATAAATACTGCATGTTATATTCAGAATAGAATCTCTATAAGACCTATTCTAAATAAGACTCCTTATGAATTGTGGAAGAACAGAAAGCCCAACATTTCATACTTTCATCCTTTTGGATGTGTTTGTTTCATTCTGAATACTAAAGATCATCTTGGTAAGTTTGATTCTAAGGCACAAAAGTGTTCCTTCTTGGATATTTTGAACGCTCTAAAGGCTACAAAGTATACAATACTGAAACATTGGTTGTAGAAGAATCAATCAATATCAGATTTGATGATAAGCTTGGTCTTGAAAAGCCAAAGCAGTTTGAAAATTTTGCAGATTTAGATATTGATATATCAGAAACTGAAGAACCAAGAAGCAAAGTATCAGAAGCTGAAAATCTTAGAAGCAAAGGATCAGAAGATCAAGTTGCTGCATCTTTAGAGAATCTCATAATTTCTGAAGAGCCAACAGTTAGAAGATCTTCTAGACTCACCTCTGCTCATTTAGAAGATGTCATTCTGGGAAAGAAAGATGATCCTATCAGAACCAGATCTTTTCTAAAGAATGGTAGTCAGAACAATTGATCAGAATCAGAAGATGAGAAGTTCTATCTTTCATCAGAAGCAAATTCTGTAACAGTTGTCATCAAGTGTTTTCTGATGGTGAACACGTGTTCACACGATAGGTAAAAGCGTGCGAGAAACTGATGGGACGCCGCCCTAGGTAATTGTGTAAATCATTTCAAATATCACGTTCTCTCACCTAACGTCACTCATCATTTAATGCATTTGATTTCAATTGATTCTGTAACTGTTCATTCTCATAAATTAATTGCATTCTTTTTCAAATCCGCCCCTATATATTCATTTCAAATCATAACGTTTATCTTTTTCGCTCTCATTCTCTCTCTTCTTACATGCATTTTTGCAACCTGTTTGCCCTCTTTTCTTACCCTAAACACAAAAACAAGAAGAAACCCAGTAATCTCAGTAATGCTTTAATGGCTGCTTCGTCGTCTCAAAACGTTGGTTCCTCTATTCCTCTACATCTTCAAGAAGAAGAACAACAAATTATTCCAGTTATCTCTTGCTCCATTCCCAGAAATAAGTTAGAAGTAATCTGTGAATTAACGGTGGACTTTGATAGTCTTGAAAAACACGAGTTCCATCTAAAAGAGGATATGTTGTTTCAAGGATGGACTTCTCTGTTCTCTGAGTTCTGTGGACCTGTATACCCAGAACTAGTAAAGGAATTTTGGGTGCATGCTGTAGTTGCCCCTAAATCAATCTTGTCGTTTGTTCATGGAAGGTTTGTTGTTGTTACTAAGAACATCCTAAGAATGATGTTTGACCTAAGAAATCCTGAAGGTGTCTTTGGATCTGATCAGAGAACAGATTGGGATGTCGTTCTGACTGTTCTATACCCAGATGTAAAGAAAACAAAGTGTGTCAAAGACATGAAGGATCTCTACAAAATCTGGACCAAGATTCTTCTAGGGTGTTTCTATCACAAAAAATCAACCCATTCCGCAGATTTTGTCAACAAAGAGCAGCAATATATTCTGTACTGCATTGCCACTCAGAAGAAGGTTGATATTATCTACATAATTTTCAATCATATGTGGAATGTTGTAAGGGACTCCAGAAATGCCTTCAGAACGAAGAAAGGTAATATTATTCCTTTTGGAAGAATAATCACCAATCTTCTTATTCATACCAAGATTGTTGAAGACTTGGAAGCTCAAGGAGTTATCAAGGATCTTGTTACTGATATAGGAAGCTACTTGAATGCTCACACCTTGAGAAAGATGAATCTCATTCAAGCTGTTAGAGTCAATCCTCAACCTCTTCCAGATGCAAGAAGCAGAAGAAGTCCTGTTCTTGTTGAGTTTGAATCATTCTTCAGAAGTGAGCTGCCAGAAGGTAGGACTAAATATCTTAACTCTCTCAAGGAAGATAAAGCCAAAGATGTTTCTGCTAAAGTTAGTTGAAAGAAAGCCTCCACTTCCAAGACTGCAGTTTTAGAGTCTGCTCAAGAAGTTGTTGTTAACAAAGAAAGAAGGACAAAGCGCAAGTTTGATCGTTCTTCTGTTAACCAGGAGAAGGAAGTCCAAGAAGAAGCTGCTGCAGTAGTTGATGAGAATGTGCTGAAAGAGAAGTTATTGCTGAAGAAAATCAGGATGTATCAATTGAAAATGAAAATACTGAACAAGAAGGTGCTGAGAGGAAGAAGAAGAAGAAGAAAAAGTTGAAGAAAAATAAGAATGTAGAAGATGGAAAGGAAGTAGAAAAGAAGAAGAAAAAGAAAAGAAAATTAATAATAGTAGATTCGGATGAAGAAGAAGAAGAAGAAGAAGAAGAGATTCCAAAAGCTGTGAATCAGCAAGAAGAAGAAAATCAAGAAGGGGCAAATCAAGAAGCTGAGAGTCGAGAAGCTTTGGATAAGGAGAAAGAAAGGCCTGCTACAGCCAGAAAAAGAAATATTGCTCTAGGAAAGGAGAAGGTTGTGGAAGAGAAGAAGAACAAGAAGCAGAAAAGACTTGAGGCTGAATTTGAAGCTCTTCAGAAGATGTCCAAAGGTATACATCTTTCTGAACCTGTCTCTGTATCTGTTTTACATTCAGAATTTGTACCAACAGAAGTTCCGGTTCACCCTCAACCAGAAATTCTACCAGAAACAGCCCCAACAGAATCACCTCAACTCACCCATGTTATCATACCTCCTTCTTCTCCCCAAACCAATGTTCTTACCCCACCTTCTTCACCTATCACAAATTTTCTCATTCCTTCCTCTCCACCCACAACCAATGTTGCTTCTAACCATCCGCTTGAAACCCTCATTCTTGATATCCAACCCCTTCAAACCCGCTTTCCTCCTCACTCAAATATCTCCACTTCTCAACCTCCTCCTCATGCTAACTATGAACCCATTGCTTCTCCCTCACAAAATAATCCCTCCATCTCTGACCTTCCAGATTCTACATCACATGAGCAATTGCTTGGTGATTGCAACTACACACCCAAGCCTCGTCCTGAACCTGAGTTAGTGGTGTTAGACTCTAAGAATGAAGCAGAATCATCTCTTTGTCTCGATAGAGATCCTCAACCCTATTTCCTTCTGAGACCAGATTTTGCCATCACCAGACTCAAATCCCGCCGAGAATTTTCTGTTGGTGTACATTTTGAATTGTTAAATCTGAGACTGCAAACAAATTTAGAGACTTTGAAGGCAGCACATCATGCCAGGATGGATGATGTTGAACTCAGGAATCTCTGGAGGATGTTCAGAACACAGATGAACTATGAGTTCTTGAAGCTTCAGAAGATATGTGAAGCAGAAGCTCCTGGTCATCTTGGAATTCTGAGATCCTATGAAGAGTTCTGGCATAGTCCCCTTGGAGGCAGGTATTGTTTTGAAGAGAAAGATTTTGTTGATGAACTGGCAGAAGCTTCAGAAGCTGAACAAGAAACACACTCTTGGGAGATTGTTGTGTGGAAGCCTAAGTTTCTTGTTCTGACTGAAGATTCCCAATGGCTATTCCACTGGCTTAGGGCAACTTCTTATGAGCAGGCTCCTACCATGGCTGTTCCTGAGGTTGTCTATCATCCAGTCGATGCTGCTCCCATTCCTCCAAAGAATCTGGCTGAGATTCTTCAAGACCTGGAGAATGGAGTTTCTGATCTTCCTACTCCAGAATATGATGAATATGCTTCTATGGAAGAAGCTGATGCTGAGAATCAATCTTCTGAGAAAAGTCCTCTTCCGGAAACTCAAGAAGATGTTCTTACATTGGATGCTTCTGTTGGACATGCTATTCCACTGAATGCTGGTGGTGAAACTTCTGGTGAATCCTCTCGTCTGGAGAAGACTTTGGAGGCTCTTCAACAGAATCAAGCTGTTCTTGCTTCTCGCCTGGATAAGCATGATGAAGCACATGAAGAGTTCAGAGACTTCATGAAGAAGCAAAATGAAAGCACTGCTGGGATTCATGACATGCTGGCCAAGATTATGTCTAAGCTAGGCTAGTCGTAGTCTTTTGAGTCTTAGTTGTCTCTTGTTCTTGCATCTGTCCTCTTGCATTGTTTCTTGTATCTTCTGATAATTCTTCTAATGAAATCAATGAAAATTATCTTCTTTTCTCTCATATTGTTTGTTTTTCATTTGAATCTTTTATGTTTTTTAATGTTATGACAAAAAGGGGGAGAAAATGTGATAAATGATCTGATTTATTTTATTAGTTGCTGGGAGTAAGTCTCCACATTTCTAACAGAATTTGCAAGTTCTATGTCTTTGAGTTTTTTGCAGGATTAAAGACATTCTAAAAAGCTCAACACGAGAAGCAAAGACATGGGGAAAAGCAATTTTATATAGAAACATGCTCATGGAACTTGAAGCAAGCTGAGTGCTGTGAAGCTTCATGATCAGAAGAAAGAAGGAAGAATGTTCTGATATTCTCGTGGCAGAATATGCTATAACACATTCTTACTCTTTATGTGTTCTGATACAATTTGTTTTGTGCTCTGATACATACTATATGTTCTGATACATATTTTATGTTCTGATTCATTCATGCCTTAACTTTTGTCGTTTAGTTTGTTCTGAAACATTTCAGGATGTAGAGATGCTCTGATGATGCTCTGGTACATTCAACAATGTTCTGATACAATCTAGCATGCAATGATTCAAGAAGAAATTCAAAGCTCTGAAGCTGTCCTATGGAAGCAAGAAGCAGAAGGTCTGAATGTTCTAAAGCTCTAAGCATATGTGATCGTCTCAACTGAAATGGAAAATACTCAGGGAAGTCTTTTATTTCTTCCAGTATTTATTTCAGGGGGAGATTATTTATCTCAGGGGGAGATTGTTAATCTCAGGGGGAGACATATTCACACACTATGTTTATATGTTATGCTATAACTGTGTAATTGTCTTTAGCCGTCTGATATTCTGATTGCAAATTCATATCATTTATATATGTTTTTGTCATCATCAAAAAGGGGGAGATTGTTAGAACAAGATTTGTTCTGATCAATATTCTTAGTTTTGATGATAACAATGTATATGAATTTTGCTTGAGATAATGTGGTACTCTAATCCTATGCAATTTCCATTTCAGGAAATACATAAAGAGTATGCACAAATTCACACTATGTTTATATGCTTATGCTATAACTGTGTAATTGTCTTTAGCCGTCTGATATTCTGATTGCAAATTCATATCATTTATATATGTTTTTGTCATCATCAAAAAGGGGGAGATTGTTAGAACAAGATTTGTTCTGATCAATATTCTTAGTTTTGATGATAACAATGTATATGAATTTTGCTTGAGATAATGTGGTACTCTAATCCTATGAAATTTCCATTTCAGGAAATACATAAAGAGTATGCACAAATTCAGCGCAAGAAGCACTGACTCAGAAGGTTAAAGTATGCAACATCAGAACATGCGATCGCAAGACATCAGAAGATGGTCAAGCAGAATCAGAACATGGTCTATTGAAGCATCAGAAGAACTTGAGATCAGAAGCAGAAGCACTGAAGTTCTCATGGTATCACGCTAGAAGCTCTTCAAGGTCATAAGACAAGAAGATGCTCTGCACCAAGCTGTTTGACTCTGATATATTCAAACGTTGTATCAACAAACATCAGATCAGAAGCAAGTACAAGATGGCAGGCTACGCAGACTGACAAAAGGAACGTTAGAAGCTATTAAAGGCAACGTCAGTTAAAGCAGGAAAAGCAAGGCTCGAGGTAGTTGACAAAAGAGTGAAACATTAAATGCAATGTTGTACGGATCATGCAACGCATTAAATGCTCCCAACGGTCATCTTCTCAAACGCCTATAAATAGAAGTTCTGATGAGAAGCTAGACACAACTTTGCGCAAACATACAGAAACGCTGTCAAATTCTAAAAGCTCTCAAACTTCATCTTCAACCTCACTTCATTACTGTTGTAATATCTTAGTGAGATTAAGCTTAAACTTTAAGAGAAATATCACAGTTGTGATTATAGCTTTTAAGAAGAATTGTAATACTCTTGTAAGAATTTGTTTACATTCATTTGTAAGAACTAGAGGAGATCAAGTTGTGATCGGATTCTCTAGAAAGTCTTAGAGGGTATCTAAGCATTGTGTTCCTAGAGTGATCAGGTTGTGATCAGAATACTCTAGAAGACTTAGAGGTTATCTAAGTTGAAAACCATTGTAATCTTGTGTGATTAGTGGAGGTAAATCACTCCAAGGGGGTGGACTGGAGTAGTTTAGTTAACAACGAACAAGGATAAAAATCATTGTGCAAATTTTTTTTATCTTAAGAGTTTTAAAACTACACTTATTCAAACCCCCCATTCTAAGTGTTTTTCTATCCTTCAGATACTACAACTCAGATAGGTTCTTTCTCAAAGTATCATTGCATGGTATGTATGTATCATGTTCGAGGGTGCTTTAGGAGGGCTGACAATTCTGGGTAACTTGGTAGAACCCGTTGCTGATATCGTCTTTATCCTTAGAAATACCTTTGGGGAAGGGTATCTCACATGATCTCAACTCCATGCAAGCCAAGCCTAAGGAAATTGTGTGATTTGTGTGGACTTATTTGTGTTTGCGCATCATGCATACATGCATCATCCATACATGGCATGACTAACCCATTTCAAGGAATTGGGGGATTTTTAACCGTATATTGTTTTGTAGGTTGTTTGAATATGGAAACCAAAGGCCGTAAACCATGGTTCAATTCTATGATCCGTTACTACATTGCTTCACTTATAGAGATTTTTAGTTGGTACCATCCTTGGAAGAATTCTCATACTTGCTGAGGCTCCCTGTGCTCAATAAAATTCCTTATACTGGTAAAGAAGAAGATCCTAAGTGGGAAGTCATCGCAGCTGCCCTACACTTGCCAAGATCTGAGATTGAGAAGGTTTGGATTAGTAAGAAAGAGTATTCTGGATTACCCCTTAATTTCCTTTATGAAAAGGCGGAGACTTTTACTAAAGCTTCGAGTATGGATGCTTTGGAAGCTGTTTTGTCTCTTTTAATCTATGGACAAGTTCTATTCTTCCATTATGACAAAATTGTTGATGTGGCCGCTATCAAGATATTCCTCAGTAAGAATCCCGTTCCTACTCCACTTGGTGACTTGTTACATTCTATTTATTTCCGAGTATCGAAAAGGAAAGGTTATGTCCTTGGATGTGCTCCGCTATTGCATAAGTGGTTTATTTCGCACTTACCCCTCTCCGTAAGAAAGAATGAAGAAGGTTTAACTTGGGCTCAAAGAATTATGAAGCTTTCTTTTGACGACATCATCTGGTACCAAAAGGAGTTTGAAAGAACTTTGCTATTTGATAGTTGTGGAGAATTCCCTAATATACCTCTTCTTGGCGTTCGTGGAGGAATAACTTATAATCCTATTTTAGCTCGACATCAGTTTGGTTTTGCTTTGAAGGATAAGCCACGTTCCTTGTATATTAGTGAAGAGTATTTCAACTATGATTCAGACAAGGCAAAGAAAAGAGATCTCTTCATCAAAGCTTGGTCGAAAGTAAAGAAAGTTGGCGCAAAAGATATAGGAAGGAGAAACTACATGCCATGGGACCCATACTTCCAATGGGTTTATGATCGAGTTATGGAATTTGGGATGCCTTACCCATCTGATATGCCCATCGTACCAAGAGTAGCTCCTCCTGCTGTCCCAGTTGCATTTGAGCCATATGTTCCTGCTCCAAATAAAGATCTTATTGCAACTGTTAACCGACTGAAAAGGGAAAGGGATGACTTTAAAAGACGCTTACGAAAGGTTGAAGCTGAAAAAGAAGTGCTAACACAAGATGCTAAAGAGCAAGAGACTTTACTTGACTACTTTTCTTGCAAGTGGAAGATTGAAGATTTTGTTTCCCCGGATCAGATTAATTCATGGGAGGATGATATTTTGAGGATTGTTCAAGAAAGAGAAGAAATGATCAAGACACATAAGGAAGAAGTCAGGGTTCTAAAAAGGAGGCATCGTCAGGAAGACAAAAGTTCCGGAATTTAGACTTTTATTGTTTTTATTTATTATTATTTACTTCTGTGTCATTCTGATGTAACTAATGGATTATGACCTTATGAGTTCGTGATTTAATTAATAATAATATTTTTGCTTTTATTTCCAATATGTGTTAAAAATCCTTTAATTCCTTGAAAACATTGCATATGCATAAACATATCATTCATAAACATTACATCACAGGTTTTATAAAGCAAATATCTCATCTTTCCGCTGTTTATTTCAGTGAGAAAAAAATGGATCTTGAACAATCTGTGAAAAATCTCCAAGCTCAGAATACTGAATTTCAAGCTTTGATCCTTAACTTGTCCAAAGGGCAAGATGAGCTGAAATCCCTTCTGACTAAGAAGGAAAAGAAGACCAAGAAACCCAAAGGTATTCTCAACCTGGGAAGAAGATTCAGAGGCCCTCTCAAAAAGCCTGAAGAAGCTGAAATTCCCAAGGAAGAAGAAGAGGATGATGATGCTAGTATCAAGACCAATGCTGGAAGCAATGGAGGTTCTGCTAACCAAGATGATGATGAGGGAGACTATTTCCATGAAGAAGACTATGCTGATGAGAAGTACAGGCTACTAGAAGAGCGTCTGAGAAACATGGAAATTCAGAAGGTACCTGGGCTGGATTTTGAGGAACTAGGGCTCATTCCTAGAGTCGTCATCCCTCCAAAATTCAAGACTCCTGTTTTTGCTAAATATGATGGAGTCTCCTGCCCCAAGATGCATCTGAGATCGTATGTGAGGAAGATCCAACCTCATACTGAAGACAAAAGACTATGGATTCATTTCTTTCAAGAGAGTCTGTCTGGGACTCAACTGGAATAGTACTATCAGCTGGAGAGTGGTAACATTCGCACTTGGGAAGACATGGCTACTGCTTTTTACAAGCAACATCAATATAATTCTGACCTCGCACCAACTCGCATGCAACTACAAAGAATGTCTATGGGACCTAAGGAAAGTTTCAAGGAGTATGCTCAAAAGTGGAGAGATTTAGCTGGAAGAGTCCAACCTTCCTTGACTGATAGGGAATTGGTGGACATGTTCATGGGCACACTAACTGGGCCATTCTATAGTCACTTTCTGGGTAGTTCCTCATCTGGTTTCACTGATCTCATACTGACTGGAGAACGTGTGGAGAGTGGTATTCGAAGTGGGAAGATTCAAGTAGGCACATCTTCTGGTACTGCAAAGAAGCCCTATCATGGAAGAAACGAGTCTAATGCTGTTCATAGTCAGAGGGTCCGTAATAAGAATGATCAGAACCAATTTGTTGGAGATGTTCTCATCTCTACACCAACACCTCAACAAGCTCTTAGACAGGGGTATCAGCGTAGATCAGACACACCTAGAAGGCAATTCACTAAAATCAACATGCCTTTATCTCAAGCCCTGCAACATCTGTTGAAGGCCAATCTGATCACCTTAAGAGATCCTCCAAAGAACGTCACTACTACGTCTCCAAACTATGATCCTAATGCAAAATGTGTGTATCACTCTAATAGTCCTAAACACACTAGTGATAATTGTTGGGCATTGAAAAATAAGATCCAAGACATGATAGATGCTGGTGAAATCGAGTTTGATCCGCCAGAGACTCCTAATGTCATTATTGTTCCCATGCCGAAACACGACAAGACTGTTAACGCTATCATAGACATAGTCCATGTTTATGATGTGAGAGATCTGTCAACTCCTCTCCTTGACATCAAGAGAAAGCTGTTGCAAGATGGTTTATTTCTAGGTTGCGACCCAGACTGTTATTACCGTGCATCCCAACCCAATGGTTGTGAGAATCTAAAAAGAGGTATTCAAGGCTGGATGGATCGTGGCACTATCAGATTTGAGAAGATTCCTTCTATCAAGGATTTGTGCAAAGGTTTCTCCCGTGGCTTGAAGATTGAAGACGTATCCGTAATTTCCAAAGCTCCGCTGAAGATCCCTACTAAGGCTCCTTTCAAGATTTCTGCTGAGCACCGCGTGGCTCCTATTATCATCACTAAGCCTGGTCCAGTTCCATATTCTTCTGACAAGGCTATCCCATGGAACTATGGTGCCAAGGTCTATATTCAAGGAGTCAACCAAGAACTCATAGCTGGTAAAGTTTCTGAAGACGCCAATCCTGATGTGGGAAATATTGCCGGAACTAGTAAAGTGACAAGAAGTGGAAGAGTGTTTTCTCCAGAGATCTCTCCAAACACTGCCTCACATGCTGTTACAACTATCCCTAATCAAAATACTGATATTCGAGTTAAAGGGCCTTTGCATGAACCCGTCCAGACACCAGTTGAGGCCGCTGCTGAAAATCCATCTCCTGAAGAAGCAAATGAGTTTTTCAAAAACATCCGCAAGAGTGATTATGACATTGTTGAATAGATGGGGCATACTCCTTCCAAGATTTCTATGCTGTCACTCCTAAGTTGCTCCAAGACTCACGCCAAAGCTATGATGAAGTTTCTAGAGGCTGCTCATTCGCCACAAGAGATTTCTGTCACTCAACTCGAGAACTGTATTGCAAACCTAACAACAGACAATTACCTTGGGTTTTCTGATGCTGATCTGAGTCCTAGCGGAAAGAATCATAACAAAGCTCTACATATATCCATTGAGTATGGGGGCACCACTCTAGCTCACGTGCTAGTTGACAATGGTTCGTCTCTGAATGTACTACCCAAGTTGGTGCTGGACAAACTCAACCCTGACGGAATTGAGCTGAAGTCCAGTGATGTGATAGTAAAAGCTTTCGATGGTACAATGAGTACTGTATATGGCGAGGTTGAGCTCCCGATCAGAGTAGATTCCCAGACTTTCCATACTGTGTTCTATGTGATGGACATTCGTCCCGCTTATTCCTGTCTACTTGGGCGTCCTTGGATACATAGGGCAAATGCTGTGACTTCAACTCTCCATCAGAAACTGAAATATCCAGCAAAAGGCAAGATTGTCACTGTGTATGGGGAAGAAGAGTATGTGGTGAACTTCATAGATGAGACCAAGTATGTTGAGTTCACTAGAGAAGCTTTTGAATCTCCCCGCCAAGCGTTTGAATTAGTCCCTCAAGGGGTTCCTGAGACTAAACCCATCAAAGCTGTTCCTAAAGTTTCTAGAGTTCCTCCTACAACGGCTTCTCTGAAAGACGCTAAGGCTGTGGTAGAAGAAGGTGGCTGCACTATCTAGGGGCAATTACCTGACATTCCGTACAAATCCAACAAATGGAGTTTAGGCTGCACTGCTAAAGATCAGAAAGGAGAACAACATCCTCGTCCAGAAGGTTTGAAGTATCATTTCATCATCAAAGGAGTCAATGTCATTGGAGAAGATGAAGATAATTGCAACCTAGACAAGTGGATCTTTCCTACACCTGACGAAGGGCTGGACAACTGGAAGACTGAAGACATTGTCTCTATCTCCTATAGTCAGGAGTAATTGTCGTTCCTAGTTTTTTTTTATGTTTCCAATTTTAATTTTTGTACTTCAATAAACAATAAACTTTAAAGCCGTGTGTCTTGCCCGGGGCACAACGGTCCATTGTTAGGGCTTGTCATTTCATAAGCATATTTTCATTCAATAAAACATTGGACGTTTCGTATTCAAAATTGCGTGTTCACTTTTATTTGTCTTTTACTTTTCTATAGCTACGTGTTCTTACACACACCCACATAATACACTGCAGATCCATATCCACTCTGGATCCTATTGATAACGACTCTGCTATTGCTAAATATGATTTTGAAAATCCGATCTACCAAGCTGAGGATGAAGGTGAGGAAGACTGTGAAATGCCTAGAGAACTTGCCAGATTACAAGAGCAAGAAGAAAAGACTATACAGCCGCACGAAGAGCCAATTGAGGTCGTGAATATAGGTACTGACGAAGAAAGGAAAGAAATCAAGATAGGGGCCGAATTAGAGGATGTTGTCAAGCTAAGGTTAATTCAGATGTTACGAGACAATGTTGAGATCTTTGCCTGGTCCTACGAGGATATGCTTGGGCTCGATACTGATATTGTGGTTCACCGTCTACCTATCAAAGAAAATAGTCCTCCGGTCAAACAGAAGTTACGAAGAAGCAGACCTGACATGGCTCAGAAAATCAAAGAGGAGGTTGAGAAACAGTTCAATGCCGGTTTCCTGAAAGTTGTGAGTTATCCACCATGGATCGCCAATATAGTGCCGGTACCTAAAAAAGACGCAAAGGTCAGAATGTGTGTAGACTACAGAGATTTGAATCAAGCTAGTCCTAAATATGATTTTCCCCTACCACATATTGATATTCTAGTTGGCAGTACTGCGCAATGCAAAGTGTTTTCCTTCATGGATGGTTTCTCAGGTTACAATCAGATTAAGATGGCACCCGAAGACATGGAAAAGACAACTTTTACTACTCCTTGGGGCACTTTCTGTTACAAGGTCATGCCATTTGGTTTGAAGAACGCAAGGGCAAGGTATCAGCGTGCAATGGTAGCTCTATTCCATGATATGATTCACAAAGAGATAGAAGTCTATGTTGATGATATGATTGCAAAGTCCAACGCCGAAGAAGAACATCTGGTCCACCTGTAGAAGTTGTTTGATAGGTTGAAGAAATACAAGCTGAGACTGAATCCAAATAAGTGTACTTTTGGTGTGAGGTCTGGTAAGCTACTAGGTTTCATTGTTAGCAGCAAAGGTATTGAAGTCGATCCTACAAAAGTAAAAGCCATACAAGAAATGCCGGTTCCACGGAATGAGAAAGAAGTTAGAGGATTCTTGGGACGTTTGAATTACATTGCCAGGTTTATTTCCCATCTGATCGCTACTTGTGAGCCAATCTTCAAACTATTGAGTAAAGATCAAGCGGTGAAATGGAATGACCAATGTCAAGAAGCCTTTGACAAAATCAAAAAATATCTTCAAGAACCTCCGATTATGATACCACCTGTTGAAGGAAGACCTCTAATTATGTACTTAACAGTATTGGAGAACTCAATTGGGTGTGTACTGGGGCAACATGACTAGTCTGGTCGAAAAGAGCATGCAATATACTACCTTAGCAAAAAGTTTACTGACTGTGAAACAAGATACTCACTGCTCGAGAAAACTTGATGTGCTTTGGCATGGGCTGCTCGCCGACTGAGACTGTATATGTTGAACCATACCATTTTATTGATTTCTAGAATGGGTCCTATCAAGTACGTGTTCGAGAAACCTGCCCTCTCCGGACGAATAGCAAGATGGAAGATGATATTAACAGAGTATGACATCCAGTATACAACACAGAAAGCAATCAAAGGAAGTGTGTTAGCAGATCATCTGGCCCATCAAGCTGTAGATGACTATCAATCTATGAGTTTTGAATTTCCAGATGAAGATGTTATGCTTGTTACTGATTATAAACAACCTGGTCCGGATGAAGGACCTGAGCCAGGATCCCGATGGACCATGGTTTTTGACGGAGCTTCGAATGCACTTGGTAATGGTATTGGCGCTGTGATTATCTCGCCGGCAGATGGACACACCCCATTTACAGCAAGACTATGTTTCGATTGTACCAATAATATGGCTGAGTATGAAGCATGTATCTTGGGTCTCAGAGCTGCTATTGACCTAAGAATCAAGTTCTTGGAAGTAGATGGGGATTTAGCCCTAGTAATTAGTCAGATCAAGGAGAATGGGACACGAAACATCCTAATCTCATGCCTTACAAGGAGTTGGTGTTATCTTTGATTCCACACTTCAAAGAGATTACGTTTGAACACATTCCCCGAGAAGAGAATCAATTGGCAGACGCATTAGCTACTATGTCATCCATGTTCAAGGTCAGATGGGACAATGAGGCTCCTATAGTTATTATCGAAAGACATGACGAACCAGCATACTGCTACGAGATAGTTACTGATGAGGCCGAAGAAAAGCCATGGTTTCATGAAGTAAAAAGATATCTCGAAGCTCAGGAATACCCTGAAGGAGCATCTATCAATGACAAGAAGTTCCTAAGGAGGTTTGCTTCCAAGTTCTTCCTAAGCAATGGTACTCTATAAAAGCGCAATCATGATTCAACCCTGCTTCGTTGTGTGAACAAGAAGGAAGCAGAAGAGATTATGGAAGACATGCATGACGGTACCTTTGGAACTCATTCTAGTGGACATACTATGGCTAAAAAGATTCTGAGAGCGGGTTACTACTGGTCCACTATGGAAATTGACTGCCATCAGCATTCCAGAACTTGTCACAAATGCCAGATATACGCTAACAAAGTACACGTACCTCCAGTTCCTCTAAATGTTCTGACTGCTCCTTGGCCTTTTGCAATGTGGGGCATTGATATGATCGGGGAAATCAAACCTACCGCTTCCAATGGACATCGTTTTATCCTTGTGGCCATTGATTACTTCACCAAATGGGTAGAAGCTGTTTCATTCGCCTCCGTTACTAAGAATGTGGTGGCTCGATTCATTAAGCACAATCTTATTTGTCGGTATGGCATCCCCGAAAGGATTATCACAGACAATGGTACCAATTTGAACAACAAGATGATTACTGAGCTCTGCACACAATTCAATATCAAGCACCACAATTCTTCTCCATATAGACCAAAGATGAATGGCGTTGTGGAGGCCGCCAACAAGAACATAAAGAAGATTATACAGAAAATGACTGTGACCTATAAGGATTGGCATGAGATGTTACCATTTGCTCTTCATGGTTACCGTACCTCAGCACGTACCTCAACTGGGGCAACCCCATTCTCACTAGTCTATGCCATGGAAGCTGTGTTACCGATTGAGGTTCAGATTCCGTCTCTAAGGATCATGAAGGATGCAGAGTTAGACGAAGACGAATGGATTCAGACTCGACTAGACCAGATAAACCTGATCGATGAGAAGAGGCACGCGGTTGTTTGTCATGGGCAGTTATACCAGAAACATATGATCCAAGCATTTAACAAGAGAGTCAAGCAACAAGCATACCAGATTGGTGACTTGGTTATAAAGAGAATTATTCTACCACAAGGAGATCCTAGGGGCAAGTGGACGCCCACATATGAAGGACCATTTGTAATCAAGAAGATATTCTCCGGAGGAGCAATAATACTCACTACTATGGATGGCGAAGACTTCCCACATCCTGTGAATGCAGACATAGTCAAAAAATACTCCGCATAAATACGACCCGCTAGGTCGACATACCTAGGCAAAAGTAAGGGCATCCCGGCGAACCAAAAGGGTTCGGGCAAAATTTAGGGATATATACATATAAAAATGTACACCCGGCAAGTTGAAAACCCGAAAGGGCGACTTGGGCAAAAAGGGATATCCTGGTAGGCTAAAAACCTGAAAAGGCGGCCTAGGCAAAAGTTAAGGATTAAGGCGTACGACTATGTCTCGTTCAGATCATCCATCATTCAATTCCATCAACAATATTAAGTTCAAAGGGCACGGACCAGTTCAATCATCTTTCTCCAACAAGCAAGGGATGAGATGCTCGAAGACATATTAGTGATAGCAGAATTGAAACTTAATAGGATTGTTTCCACATAGCTATTTTTCTTTTGTTTTACTTCTGTACCTTTCTAAAAACACACAAATGTTCTCTTATTATTTTGCCTATTCACGGCTTTTTTCTTAATACAAGTTATCTTTCTTTCTATTTTTCTGAGTTTTTCTCTTTCTCGAATACGTAAACGTCCAATGATAATTTTGAATGAACATATGCATATGAACATGATTATCATTTATCTTTTTCTTTTGCAAAATGTCCTAAAAAGATAGGAAAGGCAAATAGACAATGTCTAAAGTAATCCAGAAGTCCTCCCTCAGAGTCAATAATCTGGAGGAATCCCCACAGAGTAATCATCAAGAAGACATCTCCAAATACTCTCAACAAAAGACTCAACTCCTCAACGAAATTCACGTCATCAACACACTTGGCTCTCCTCCAACATGGTTTATCAATATCTCTTATCCCCAGTCAGAGTACATCAAGTTACTGTTCATCCCCAAGTAGAAATCATAAATCCCCAGCTGAATATCTTTCAGACAAGATAAAGACATCAGGGTCCCGATCAGGATGCTTCACATGATATGAATCAAGATCATACATCGCATACATATCCATACATTTGCACATAGTGTCTCATGATAAACTCATGCATAACATACAAAGTTTCTCATTTATTTTGAGGGACTCATTACATAATACATGCATCATGACATTGCATAAATATTTCTATACCTATTGCAAAATACAGGTACAGACAAATGAACGAAATTTCCAACTCTCTAAGATCTAATTCAGCTACTACGAACGGTACTGACACGGTCAACGCTCGAAGATCTAATTCATTTACCACAAACGGTGATGACACGATCATTCTCAAAGATCTAATTCAGTCACTACGAATGGTACTAACACGTCAACTCTCAGAGATCTAATTCCATCATCACGAACGGTGGACACGATCAATTATCTCCTAAAGTCTAATTCAGTTATTACAAATAGTGCTGACACGACAAGAGATCTAATTATATCATCACGAACGGTGTAGACACGATCATCTTCCCAAGATCTAATTCAGTTGCTACAAACAGTACTGACACGGTCAACCTTTAAGGATCTAATTCTATCATCACGAACGGTGTAGACACGATCATATTTCCAAGATCTAATTCAGGTATTACGAATGGTACTGACACGATCAACTTTCAAGGATATAATTCCATAATCACGAACGGTGTGGACACGATCAACCTTTTTTTCAAAGTCTAATTCAGTTACTACGAACGGTGCTGACACGACCAACTCTCAAGGATCTAATTCATTTACCACGAACAGTAATGACACGATCAATATTAAAAAAATTACTTCTCAAACACTTCACACATAGTCTAATTCTCTCAAATGGGATGAAATCTTCAAGCCCATCACAAATCCAATCTCAAGTATTCGGATGGCATCTCTAAACCCATCCCCCGATGGTACAAATTTCTGGGTATTCTACTGTTCAATCCTCTTCCACCTTCAGATACCGATTGGCACACAAACCACTCTACATCTTCAGGTTTAAGAAAATTGAACAGGGGAAGCTGTCATACCCCAAAATTTGCCCATACTATTTCTCTTATTCAAATTCAAAACAAAGCTCAAGGCTCAAAGACATCCTTCTTAAACAAGGTTCAAGGAACTAGAGTTTTTGTTGTTCTGAGGAAAAATCAATGGATCAATAGCTCCAAGGCATCCCATATGGTTTATGATGTTTCAAACTACCTCCATGACAAAATTCAGGCCTCAATTCAAAGGATTGGTCACTCAGTTGCTCAAAAAGTCAACAGTCGACTGATTTGACCTAAAAGTCAACTGTGGTCAAAGTACAGTCAAAACTCCTAATTTTTTGTCATCATCCTCATTTTTAAGTATCATTCACCATTTGATCAAGAATTGATCATGGTTCATCAAGGAAAGACCAGAACTCAACAAATCCAAAAGTTTCTAAATTAGGGTTTTCATAAGAGAAAGTCAACTGAACTTTGACCAGCCATAACTCCTACATGGAACATCAGAAATTTCCCATCCAAAGCTCATTTTGAAGGAAATTGAATTTTCTCCAATTTTGTTTCTCAAAATCCAAGTCCAAAAATGCTTCATTTGAGAGATATGGATCAAAATATTATAGGTCCTTTTCAAAAGTCAACCAGAAGTCATCTTTGTCAAAAGAACACACAAGGAGCATGGAAAATTATTTTGACATGGGACCAAAAACATTGGTTAGAGGACTCTTCAAGGTTTTTAAAAACTCCTAGAACTCCTCCATACCTTAAAAATTGAGGGAGATATGCCTTGTCAAATTTGGACAAATTTGAGAAGGAAAATGTAAAGCAAAAGGCCTTAAAATGGATTTCTTTGCAAAGAGGCCAATTCTTTATGATCCAATCCTCATCCTTATGATTATCCCAGACCAAAAATATTATTTCCACGAATATATTTGATTTATTTAATTTATTATGATTTTTTATTCAATTAAAAAGAAGTGAAATCAAATAAATTAAAAGGAAATCAAATATTTGATTAAAAAGCTTAAAAGAATCATATCTAACCATCAATTATACTCCTCAATCAATACAAATTCGTGCAAATAAGATTTGAAGAGATTGGATTGAAATTGGGCAAATTTAGAAAGCTTTCATAAGAGATTTCCAATCAAATTTTTTTCCATGGCATATTCAAGATTCAAAAGGATTTTGTTCAGCTTTTGTTACCCTGATTCTCCCCATATATATATATATATATATATATATATATATGCAAGCTAGACAAACCTAAAATTCACGGATTCTGCAGCCAAAGAGCCCTAAACCCGAGTTTCAAAAAGCAAAAAATCTCAAACACCAATTCTGAATTATAGGTCAATTCAGGTCGTTTTGTTGATTGCAACACGTTCCAGGAACCTCAAGGAAGCTTTTCCAATCGAATTCAAGGCTTTGAACACCAAGAATCATTCTCCATAACTCACGGTTTGTTCCATATTTTTGAAACTCGATTCTACAATTATACGCATCATCCATGGATTTTAATTGCATATCTGTGTTTGGTTTGTTATTTTGATGAATTCTGGAAATTGAATTGCATTTATATGTTGATTTGAGTGATACGCTATTGCTAGGGTTAGAGAGCTCCAATTGGGGTTTTTCTGTTTAGGCAAAATTAAAGTTAATGACAGGTACCATCAGATCCGTCATGCTTGGACGATGGTAACCAAGGCCTCGCGAAAAATTTATTTGCACTCTAGGATGCATTCGTTATTTGCAGGTGAAGTAGGCTACGAACACAATTCACAGCAAAACTGTAGCTAATTCTGCAGGCTATTTGGTGAAGAAGACGAGGACGCGTCGCTCGCTGATTGGTTGCTTTCAATTGATTTTGGCGCGCGAAGGGAATCTGGTGGATCCCAGATCCGGTGCTTCTCAGGATGACGTATACCATGTGCCTCTACGCTACAAACCCTCAGATCTCTTCTCCAATTGATCCAACGCATCACAGGATGCTGGCGCATCATAGTCTTTTGCAGCCTCTCCAATTAATTAAATTGATTATTTACTTTTGTTAATTTTATTTAATTCGTACCCTAATCAGGGTTTACGAAGATCACACCTACATTGAAATTTTCTCTTGTTGTGCAGTTTTTTGTAGGGTTAGCACCAGGATTTCTTCCGACTACGAACCATATCAGATCAAAGCTAAGTCCTTGATTCTATTTTTGTTCATTTATTTTGCCTTTTAATTTAATTATTTATTTTTGCCTTTCTGATTTAAAAATTATGTTTTTATTCTTAACTGTCAATGAACTGGCCATACACTCACCCCTTTGTGTTTATTTTTCTTTTTCCAATTTTCAGGGTTAACCAACCGGTCAAAGCTCGAATGTTCGGTAACCCTAAAATTCCTCTTTTTTTATTTTTCTTTTTTATTATTACTTATGCCAAACCCTATTGGGGTTTAAATTTATTGCTTTTCCTCCCCCATCCCCATGGTTTATTCTGTATCTGCTTCGAGGTTGTATTGTTTGGCCTTGAAGGCACTTAAAGCTGCATTATATTACTGCGTGGTTAGTAATCCTAGTGAGTGGCAACCTTGAACTGAATCTAGAATCACTTAATTACAAGATAATTTATTCTGAATCTAATCACGTGATTGTTGCACCCACACACCTTTTATGGTACCCCTCTTGTTGCCTGTTGCCTGTTGCCTTGTGTCTTAATGCAGAATAGCCAAGTCCCTCGAATACGAGGATACCTCTGCAATGTTGCCCTCGGTTCATTCAAATATCATAAGTCCCTAATGATGCTGCCTTCGATTAGCTAATATGATCTCGTCCCTCGAAGTTGCCTACGAAGTGATGAGGTATCCTCAGGTTGCCTAAAAGTAAATGGCTATTCTGATCCTTCCCTTAGACTACCTGCCTTCTCTATGGCTAGGGACAGTCTTGTGGCGAACGATAATTCGACGACCCTTCAACCTCCAAATAAAAGGACTTCCCTACCCTCATATGGTATGGATAGCCCTAAAAGGCTAAAAGAACATTTTTCATCTAACCAGGTAATTTGCCCCTAATTGCTTTGCTCTGGTTTAAAAATCTTTTTATTACACTTCTTCTTAAAAAACTTCAATAAGGCTACGCTCATTTTACGAGCTAAAGTCCTTATTTCTTCTTCTTCTACATTTTTGAACTTTTGGTTTCTGAAAGAGCAAAGCAATTAAGAGCCCATGGAAAACCATGGATGCAAAGGGTTCCTTACACCTTCCCTGTGTATAACTTACCCCCCGAACTCAAAATCTGTTTAAAAGGTCTTTTCCTATTCTTTTAGCCTTTTTGTTAATTTGGATAAAATAAAAGTCGGTGGCGACTCTTGCTTATCGCGACATTTCGATATAAAGTCAGTTCACCGTATTAGAGGCGCGTAGAAACGACCTACGGTTCAAAAGATACAACAAAATGAAGTTTGGAAAAACTACATCTTACACTGTCTGCTTGAGCTCCGCTTAGCGGACCCTGACAAAATTTAATAGTAAAAAATGCAGAAGCTCTGCTTAGCGGACCCTCACAGAAACTGTTCTGCAAAAGAACCTCCGCTTAGCGGACCCAGGGCCGCTTAGCGGACCCAGGGCCGCTTAGCGGACCTGCGAAAACCTATAAAAACGAGTTCTACAACAGTCCATCTCAGCTCTCTCTAAACCATTCAAAACCCATTTAAACCTTCATCCCAACACCAATACAACACAAACATGCTATATATATACCTAATCCATGATTAACACATGGTTGGATCATCACATAACACCTTTGACCTATATTTCTTCATAAGCAAGAAAACATGGAGAAATGGAAAACAAACATGATCAATGAAGATATCTATCATCATACTACACATACACACCACAAAATCATGTTTTATAACTTTCATACTCACAAAACTCACAATCTACCATTGTTGGTCAAGCATAGAAAATGAACAAGAACAAGAACAAAACTATAAGAATCATACATTCAAGATAAATTAGATTCACCCCCTTACCTTGGTAAACCTTGATTCTAGCTTTGGTTTGATAGACTAGAAACAAGAACAAAACTATCGTAATTCTTATAATTGATTTAAGGTTTAGATAATTGCAAGTTGGGTTTGTGTTTGAGGTTTTATTAGGAATTGATGCTTATGATGAAACTATGATTATTGATGCTTGGAATGTTTTGTTAATATGATATATGATGTTGATGATTGATGAATTAATGAGTAATAACATGATCTAGAGTAAACTCCACCATTCCATGGGTTTGGAGGTCTACGGTTTTGATGATGATTCTTGGGGTTGTGATGAACATTTGTATTTTGATGTTTGTAATTGGTAATACATGTTAGGACTAGGTTAATATGCCTTAAATCGGAGGAAAATACTAACTTGAACATGTTTTATGGTTAAAGATTCTGACTGGTATGATGCAGGTCGCGTAGGATTTTCTGCAGAAATCGCAGACCCCGCTTAGCGCGCTCCCAAAAATAAAATTCAATTCAAAATATAGAGTAACGCACTTAGTGCGAAGGGGAAGTCGCTTAGCGCAGTGGTCTGGGACAAAAATTATGATTTTTAAAGAACTGTTTTGGATTATGGAAGCTCATATTTTATGCTAATTTCTAGGCAATTTTCTGGAATTTTATTGGCATGTTCGGATGGGTCTAAAGGGCTATTCGTGGATGACATAAACCTTGTTTGTATGACTTTATGTATGTCTTTTCCTATGTGCATGGCTTATTTGAAGTTTTGTTGTGATAACTTATAACATGACGAATGTGAAGCATTTGTTGTAGTGATGTTTGTGTAATTGAAAGGATTGTATGATATGATAAGTAAGTGAATGATGAGGCATTTTGACTAGCCATGGTCGTTAATTATTAGGATGTTTTGCATCATACATTCATAGCATATGTTGGGACATAGTCCAGTGATGTTTGTAGGACAATTGGTCCAATGATGATCTTAATCCCATAGTGCAGATTGGGTGCGATATTGTGAAGTGCTATGGTTCCAAGCGGGAATCGATCCTATTGGTGGGGATCTTTGGAGGGTGGTGACTAAGTCATCAGTGAAGTTTTTGTACCACGTGCATGGGTCTAATGATGTTGCATTTCATTGTTTGTGACATTGCATAATGTTTTATCGTGTAATGTTTGACTATCCGTGAGTAAATGAGAATTAGACGATTATTGTGATATATGGTGATATGGTGAATAGATGATGATGTGCAGGTGTGAGTAAATATGTGAAGTATAAGGATACACATGTATCAGTATATATGTGATTGTCGATACTTGTTGTACAACTGCTATATTTATTTCTTATGTCTTTTATAATAATTATGAAATACTCACCCTTTCTGTTTGAATGTTGCCTCCACGTGGGTAACGTGAAGGTAATAAGGAATAATCTGTTGAAACTTAGAGGATAGCTTCATGGACTCTTTTAGTGCTTTATTTCGAAGAAAGAGGGTCTTTCTCTGATACGTAACACTGGGGTTGGGATCCTTTGTTTTGGAACTATTATGTTTTTGTTTATCTTAATATGATAAGTTACCTTTCATGGTATTTGATGGTTTTGGTTTATGTTTTATGAATAATGAAGAACGAACTAGTTTCATGAAGTATTTTAGATAAATATATTTTGTACTATGAATCCCGCTGCGAGAAATCGATGTTATTATTGTTGTGTTAAAGAAGCATTTGGTTTAAATAATTCTAAGAACCCGTGTTGCGGAACTTATTATTGTGAAGTATTTTATGAAGGTGCATCATGAAAAATCTGTTCATTGTGAAGAGGAACAATGTTTATAACAGCAGGAGTAGTAGTTATAACAGCATGAGGGATTGTTGCTTGTGGAACGGGAATTTGTTGCCCAGTCAATTGGAAATCCAACTCTATTCCATATGGCCTAGTGGTCGTAGGATTCGACACCGAAATTGCAGGAATTTGAGGAGTCTCAACTTCAGAGATCACAACAGCTTGAGCTTGGGTTGATGGCTAATTTTGAGCAGCCATCAAGTCTTGTACCATAGATGTCAACCTTTTAACACCAGAGCGTAGTGCATCAACCTCTTTTTCCCATTCTTGTATCAACCATACCGTCTTCCATTCTTTGACGATTGGCGCGAGTATTGTACCGGTGCATCAGCTCGACTTTTTGAGGAGAGAAGGAGGAAGGAATAAGACTTTGATTCAGATGTGAATATGAATGTGGTATGATGCATGCAATGCAAAGACTCTTTTTAATTTTTTTTTTCAAAATATATTAAAGTATCTTTCAAGGATTTATTTAAGGATTTGTAAATGTAAACATAATATAGTAACTTGAAGAAGAAATTTTATTCATTAATAATAAGAGACAAAGCATCCTTGGTACATTTTTAAAAGGACAAGGGTCATCGAGGGACAATAGAGGGTCACCGAGGGTCATCGAAGTACCATTTCTTTTAATAGCCTACAAAGGGGGAAGGGACGCCCAAAACATAAAATACTTTCAAGTGTTACAAGATAGAAACAAATTGAGAAAGCCAGTAAAATCTTAGAGTGATCATCAAAGCTTAATGAGAAAATCCATGTCATCTTGAGTCTTCTTCTACTTCAGCTTGACCTTCTCCAGCTTCTAAATAATACTCTTCCATGCAGCTTCCTTTGGAGAGACTTCTTCTGCTTCTTGTTTTCTTTTCTTCTCTCTTGCGTACTTGGCTATGGTGAGATCCTTTTCCATGAGCCATCCATCTTGGAGGAACAGTTGATTATCTTTATCTTTAATTAAATCACCATAGGATTCTTCCATGATCTCTTGACTTCCTCATCTTCCTTAGAGCTTCTTGGAGATCTTCAATTATTGAAGGAACCACAACATATGGAATATACTTCTCAATAGGAGGTGTAGATGTTCCAGGGAGAATGGGCATCTTAAGTTCTGCAGCTCTTGAACTAACCCAGCTATTAAAAGGCTCAGGTGAGAGGTCCCTTTTTCTCTTCTAATCTTTGATTTCCTTTCTACAGCTTGGATGTCAAGCATTAGCAATCCTTTCCCTAAACTCTTTATTTTCAACCTTTTCTTCAAGAAAGAACCCATCCAATAAAATGTTCCTTGGTTTCTTGTCCATAGGAAACCCAAATTGACGACGAGCTAAAACAAGGCTATACTTAATTCCTCCTTTTGTACTAATGAGGGGTACATTATGGAAATCACCACAGCAATCCAAAGTCTTCATCCTACAAAATGATTGTTATTCCAAACAATATCAGTGTTGGTGAGAGTTATGATCTTGTGTGACCATTTTAGTCCTTCTTTGTGACTCCAGAATTCATGGGTATTAGGCAGATAAGAGAAGTACCACTTATATAGCAAAGGAGTACAACAAGTAACCATTCCTTTTCCATAGGAATTTCTTAGAAGATTTTAATAGCATTCGTATCAACAAAATTGTCAATATTAGGAAAAAAGAACAATCCATAGACCAATAGAGGAAACACAGCCTCAAAGTCATCTTCTCTTCTTTCTTGTGACAATGTGAAGGCTTTCTTAATCAAGAACTCAGCAGGTAATCCAGGTAATCCTTCTTTTGTAACCATGTTCTTCTCAATCTCATCCTTCCTTAAGTGGGTAAACTTTGAAATCTCATGAGACTTGGGATATTTTTCTAAACCACTGAAGGGAATCCTTCTAGTGATAGGCAACCCAATGATACTTGAATATTCTTCCAAGGTTGGTAGCAATTGATAATTAGGAAATGTGAAGCAATGATACACAGCATCATAGAATTGAATCAATGTAGAAAGGATCCCTTCTTCCATCTTAATCTTGAGGAGTACAATAGTCTTCCATACTTGTTAGAAAACTTGTCTTGATCAAAGACCCTAGCTTTCTCAATTCTTCCACCTCTAAACTCTTGAAAGTATATCTCTTGGTTTTTCTTTTTTCAAGTTCCATTACTATAATGTTCACAAAACAAAAAGGTTTCTTTTAATTCCTTGAAAGATATTTTAGTTTTAAGATGCTGAGTAAAAAACAAGGGTTTTGTTGTCAATGGGGTTTGAACGCGCGCTATTGAGGTCACAGGCTCAAAACATTACCGATCAACCAACGCGCTCTAAATGATATCAAGGTGCGCTAAATTAAAAATAAAAAAGTCATGTGGTGAATTGTTTAAAAAGATTTTTTTTCCAAAAGAGTAGAAGGGGGGATTCGAACCCACGCCTTTGAGGATACACTTCACAAACACACATGCTACCAACTCAGCTGTCACGATTAGTCATCAAGTAAACAACTCTAATTAAATAGAAGATTGAAAAACTTTTAAAAATGGATAATGGAGGCAAACCCCATGTTCATCTTCTTCACTGAAACAAAAAAACAAACTTCCATGGCCAAATTCGAATTCCTTCTATTCTCCATCAATTTTAAAAAGGTAAAATACCAAGTTGCTCAGAATTTTAACGTGATTCTAACCATGTAACTTATTAAAGCTATAAATCAGAGATGAACATGAATTATGAAGATCCCAATCTAAAACCCTAACTGAGTAATTTCAAAAATCTAGCGACACAGCTAATTTCAATTCAAATTAAGAATCCAGATGGCTTCAATGACCTAATTCTACATTTTCCCTCTTTAATTTTATGTTGAATATGCTTGTATGGAAGTATTTGAATTCAAAAACTTACCTCTTGAAGAAAATTTGCAAAACTCGAGTAAGGGCTCTCAGGTGCAAGGTGATGATCCAAGTAGCTTCCTTGGACTTCACTAAGTGTAATCCAACCCCTACTTCAATTTGAAAGCTGCTGAATCTCCCTCTCCAAGTTAAAGTGCATAACTTAGGTATGGTTATGGAAGTTGGTGATAGAGGTGTTTCAGAACTTGTTTAGGTGTTTGGACAAATTATATATGATGTGTATGAAGTGTCTGAAGTGGAATTATGGATAGTGTTTGAGTTGGATGGAAGTTGGGTTGTTAAAGCTCAAAAATAACAAAAATGGAGGTTAAATGATGACTTTGAGTTTAAGGTGGTTTTGAGGATGGTGGGAGTGATGAGCAGTTCACAAATGGTGTTTAGAGACTATTATAATGACTCATAGGCACTCAGAGCCTCTCTAATTGAAAATGATTCTAAAAAATGCAAAAACTCAAAAGAATGGACTTTGGATCATATGGTGACTTTGTGAATTTTTGCGTTTTTGATGCAATAGGCAAGGGCCTCTATTTATAGGCACAATTTAGGGTTTGAGGAGGGAAAAATATTAGAAAATTAGGTTCACATGTGATACATTTACCATCTTGCTTGTTTGTGAAGAAAGGAGAAAGTTATGGTTTCAATGGAAGGTACAAGGCTTAAGCATGCTTGAAAGGACTTTGATCTGATCTTAGAGAGCTGCTTGTTGGATTTGTGTTGCTTTTTCTGCAAAGGGAACATGGGAGAGGCTCAAGGAGAGTGGACTTTGCAAAAGCAATGCTTTTCTAGAATGGAAGTGTGACCTTTATGCCATCAATGGAATTATCACTTGGATAATGTCTTAAACACTTGGATCATAGCTTAAAAGCAAGTGTAATCTACTTATTATGGTGCTTGGAACATGTTAAAGTGGCTGCAAGCAAGGAATCTTTCAAATTTGAACAAGTTTGGTTCATAACTTCTTCATGTTCATACTTGAATTCAAGTGTTCATGGAGGCTTCTTTATAAAATCATATCTCATAGCTCAAGTCATGGATTTTCATGCTATTGATCTCTTTGGAAAGCCCTCGCTACATACTTCAAGTCAATTGTTATAAATTTTCTCAAAATCCTTTGGGATCATGGAGAAAAATGGCCATGAAGTTAGGAAAAATCTAAATGAAAACACTTAACAAATTTCTAAGTTTTTTTGAACATAATCTTCAAAATTCATATCTCTCCAAATAATCACTTTTTGAATAAATGTTCAATATGATGAGTTGCTTGTTTGATCAAGATCTACAACTTTCATGTTTGGAGATTTTTGAGTTTGTAGGAAAAATTTGAAGTTCCCAAAATTAGGTTAAAATCACTTAAAGCCCTAATTTTGACTTTTGTTGTCTTTTTGATGTTTGATGAATTTTCATGATTTTATTTGGCCAAATGTCTTCAATAATCATATGATGATGATTTGAATCCTTAAAATTTCATAGTTGACCATTTTTCTCAAAAGTCAATGGTTGACCCACACAGTTGACTTTTTCCAGATGAACTGTAGTTTTGTGATTTCCAAATGAATAAAGGTCTCCTCTTCAAATGGATGATGTGAATGGATTGTAATATTTATTTGGATGCCCGTGAATCATGGTTTGAGCCTTAGAGCCATGTCCTGATTAAGCCATGCCCGTGAATCTAGTGGAATTAGGTCAAAACCCTAATTTGGGGCCTCAGGTGATCTTGAGAGTTGTTGATCTTGAATTGGGCTATCCTTGGTCTTAGATATTGATAAGAAAACACTTTGATACATAGGAGAATGTTTGAACTTCCTTGTGGTCCTCAAAACCCTAATTTGCTGAGTCACTTCTTGATCAGTCTCATGTCTTAGAACACAAGTAACAAACAACTATTTTTTTGTACTTCTTGATAATGATGATGATCCTACTATTTGGAATATGGTGGGATCTCAATGGTCAAAAATTATGGTACAACACTGACGAAGGAAAAGAATGTAAATTAGTGGGTTACACTGACTCAAGTTGGTGTAGTGATGCTGAGGATAAAAAATCTACAGTTGGTTATGTGTTTATACTACGTGGTGCACCAGTTGCTTGGAGTTTGAGAAAAGAACTAGTAGTGGCACTATCTTCGTGTGAAGCAGAGTACATAAATTCTTCTCTTTGTGCATATCAAGCAACATGGATGGTAAATCTGGTCAAAGAGATTACAGCAGAAGATCATGGAGCAATTACCATGAAAATCGACAGCATGTCAGCTATCAATCTGGCAAAAAAATATGATATCACATGGTATAAGCAAGCACATCGAAATGAGGTTTCATTATCTTCGAGAGCAGGTAGCTAAAGGGAAGATGAATCTAGAACACTGCAGAACTGAGAATCAGATTGCAAACATCATGACAAAGGGTGTGCAGGACAAAGTATTCAAAAGACTAAGAGATATGATGAATGTTGATAGCTTAGATACAATGAATTAGGTGGTATGTTAATTTGTAATTCCTTGTGTCGAAGCAGGATATTTCTTGACACAAGGCATGTCAAAAAGTTAGTCTATCGAGTTGTATGTTAGTTGTCGAAGTGTTGTAAGCCGCTTTCTACACACATATTTGATTTAGATTCAAAATAGGTATTTTGGGCTTTTGTAGTTATGGGATTTATTTTTCTTAGAGAGAAATCAAACCTAAAACTATAAATAGAGGGATTAACCCCTATTTTGAATAACAACTTGTGTTCACTGAAGTTGCAGTTGCAAGTGAATATGAAATTTTCCACAGTTTGTGGGTAGAGAGAAATTCTGCAGAAAATCATCTTCTTCCCTTTTATTTTCTTCGAAAACCCTAATTCACCTTTCTCCCCAAACTCCATTTCTTTCATTGTCATTGTGTAAGTGATAAAGAATTACTCAAGGTTTGAGTTTAATTCCATCATGAAGAATTACGGAGCTCTGATTTCTCTATTGCATGTTAGGGATACGTAGGCACAAGATTCGAACAATCTGGGCGAGCTCAATTATTTAATTATTTTGTTATCCCTTAATAATATATAACATACATCCCCTAGCAAGTAAGTATTAGAGTTAACACACCCTTTGATTAGAAACAACAAGATTGGATCCCATAGAGTACTACGGATGTGAGAGGTGCTAATACCTTCCTCTTGCGTAACCGACTTGCATACCCTTCTCTTGGTCGCGAGACCATCCCTTTTCCCTGTTTGAGGTTTGTTGGATAGTTCCTTTCTCTTATTGGGATAAATAAAGTTTAGTAGAGACTCTGTTGTTTTTTTGTAGTAGCGACAGCTGGCGACTCTACTGGGGACATCTCCATAAGAAAGTCAGTCCTAGCTTGTGTTTGTTTCTTTTGATTAGGTGTTTACTCTTTATGCTTTACTTGCTTCATTTCTTTACATGCATAACATTATATCTTTATTGTTCATATTATTTTTTGGGATATATCTTTTGTGCTGGATTTTTCTGTTTGGTGGGTGGGATATTTTGAGGTAAAAGGCCCACTACCCAGACCAATGATACATTGGATTAGTGTGGATTGTAACACCCCAATTCTACCCAAAGCATTTAGGTAAGAAAAAATCAGAGTATTAAAATTTCATACAACACAATTAGGATGTTACACCAAGTAACCAAGAAACACCTACAAAACAAATGGCCATCAACGATGCCAAAAGCATACAACACCTGCCTATAAAATGATACATAACACACGGAAGATATGAACATAAAAATGTACGTATAGTTCTCACTCTCAAAGAGGAGTTTTTCCAAAATAAAGTGTTTACAATACACATCAGCACATCATCACATATACATGTTCAAAAGAGTCATATACAAATAAATAACAACAGACTCCCGACTCCCCGGTGTTACGTATCAGAGCAACCGACAAGACCAACTGGAGAACTACCTCTTCCAAAGACTCCCGAAGCGGCTAATCTGCAGGATCCCACTCATGCATCAAATCAGCACAAGGGTGAGTATATAGTTCATTACGAATAAGTATAATATATGTAGCGACTAAAACACAATTAATCAAAATACAACACACAGATCAACATAATATCTCAAGAATAAAAGTCACGGCAATCCACTCATTCAACCATAATCGATATATAAGTAATGCGACACATGAATGATAACATAAATTATAAAGACATACAATGATGAATGAGACTCGACTATGCATATGCATGTGGTACCAAATCCGGAGTAAACTCCTCATTGTCATTATGACAAATACACCTGGTCGAGCATTATGCTAGGACTTTATTCCACTCAGGAAGCCCGCAGGCTGTCGTCACCGAGCATCTAGCTCTCACTGATGACCCTTGCCACTCAGGCTAATATATCGTTACCGAGCATTAAGCTCCTACTAGTAACCAATGCCCGCAGGCCGTCTGTTAACAGCATTCCGCCATTAACATATTGAAATGTTATGATGCGCAAATATATGACTCTATTACATGACAACAACATCATCAACAATATAACACAATCATACACTCACGTTACATCGTTTATATTCTATCCAAAAGGATACATCACCAATTAATGACATCGTTATCAATTACTTCACACCATAATTACCACACAGGCATTAATAAGCACACAACACACATTCACCGTTAAAACATGCTGGCCACATCGGCATAGATGATTGTATAACACACTTATACACATCAAATTAATACTGGCCATCGGCCCACAACTTCATCAATACATCATCATCAAGTTGTAATAACAACAATTCAACAATGACAATACATCATTCTCATAACAACAATTACTTGCCATAAGGCCACACATCATGTTAACAACAAACAACCAAACATCGTCACATATCAAGAATGAACATTCATTAATACATAACACATATGAACATGGTTTCATGTTATCGACAGGTAATCACATACATCGTACCAATACGTTAACATTCACACAACACATCATCATGATTTATCATGCACTAGTTCACAAAACCATTTATGAAAATCAACCAACCACTACTACATCCTACATCATCATATAGAGCTTGGAAATAGCTTCCAAACGTTTCAAACGACACATAAAACGAACACCCAAGTTAAAAGATACGACTCTTCAAAGTTTGGAAAACATAAACATACTTCATATGTTAACCCTACTTAGTTCTACCACTAAATCCTAATAAAAATAATAGGATACTACATCCTATGAATCATTTTATTAAATCTTAGTGTAGATTATTGCCTTAGCTTTCCAACGCTTCGAATCACGACAAAATCGGAGTTACGGATCAAAAGTTATGATCGTTACAAAATCTGTCAAAAATGGAAAAAGCTGTAGGTCGACGCATGGAAATCATAGGTCGACGCATTGAACTCCTGCCACCCTCGGGTATGCGCACGCTGACCCAATAGGTCAATGCATTCATCAGAAAACCCAGATTTTTGCCTTTTAGGCAGCACAGGTCGACACAAACCTCTATGTAGGTCGACCTAAGCTTCGTAGAAACCCTAAATCACCATTTCCACCAGCCAAACTCTTATAAACATTTCTCTAACACCTATACATCATTATAACATCAATATAACACACACATGTCATATAAACAACATAACATTCAACTTTCATGGTTGATTCATTAATCTCTCTCAAACCTAACATTTTCTTACAAAACAAGAAAAAATGGAAGATATGGAAAGGATGAACAAGATGAACAAGAACAACTATATAAACCATACAAATGCATAATAAACGAAATACTCCCCCTTACCTTGGATTTGTTCTTGGATCAAGGTGTAGCAACTGCCCTAAAATTGAAAGGTTTAGAGTCGCCACCTATCCTGAAGGGCGAATAGGAAACCCTACGCAGATATGAGATTCAGGGTAAGTTATTATAATCAGGTTGAGGGAAGGTATTAGGCATCCTCAACCCTTTCCTAAAGGCTAACATTGTAAAGATCAGGGTTATGGCAGTAATTATAAGGTTTATAGCTAATGAATTGAAAAGGGTAAAAATACAATTTAAGAATGAATTGAAATTTTAAGGGGGGAGACTCGCCTTGTTACCAAGTGCATACGTACCTCCTTATGGAGGATCAGAGTCAACGTAGTTCGGGCACAGGGTTGTACGCCTTAGGATTAGATTTGTGGTTTGAGATTGTCTAAAGGCTTTTTGAATGGCCTGTCATAGTTTTGAAATTGATTTGAATGTGGAAAAGTGTTTTTAAGGTTTGGCATACAACCCTGATTTGATTTGGCACCGTTAGATGCGGTGACCAATGGATTTGGTCAGTATAGCTAACGGATTAAGGGCATTGCTGATTGCTCAGATCGATAGATTGATCATCGCTGTCATACCCCAAATATGTCCTACCCTTTAATTTCTAACTGGCTTTAGACTCGCATTTCATCTGCATCTCTCCATTAGGTCATTTAACATAACATGCATCATTCATTAAATAAAACATCTAAAAATATGGGATCAAGGGTCATGAAGCAAGTTGAAGTTTCACTTAAGGCTTTGCACAAGGTTTACTTCCGAGGTCATTTGAATCAAGATTTATTGATTAAGGTCATGGCCTCGCATGTACTTCATCAGCTGATTCTGTTACAATGCTATGGTTTGAGTTGAGGCATTGATTTGTCTCTGTGTGGGCAACCATTGTTCAGGTTTTGTTTATTCTATGACAAGATATGGGGTTGATAGTCGATTTGAAGATCAAGGCACAAATTCTTGTAATGTCAAGCATCGAGAGAAGTAAAGGATACAATTAATCATTTGAACTTGAAAAGTAAGAAAAACTAAATTTGGTCTCATTAGGTATAAGGTGACTATTGTTGACCAAGTCATGTGGGCTTCCTCATTCAAGATAGACCAGGACCACTTTCTTTTGAGAGGCATTCCAATCATGGGGAATAATGGAGCATGAAGAAAATTTTAAATTTAAGGAAACGAGGGAAACTTCTTCATTTGCTTGAGATACAAGTCAGTACAAGATTTAAGTCATGACTACAAGCCAAACATACAAATTCCAGGAATTCAAATTTCAAACCGTTGCAAGGGTCCTCAATCATTACAAGCTCATTCTTTACAAAAAGCCTACATCATTTACAAATTCAAGCTAAAAGATCGTTACATTCATTGTTACAAAGAGAATTACATAAAAAAAATGCGTCAAAGTCTTCTTCGAATGCGCCATTCTGTCTTCAAACTTCAAGCCATGTTCGAGTCCATCCGCTACATACCAAGAACCTGAACCATATACATCACCATATCCATTATGAACCAAAAAAGAAAACCATTGACACACAGCACATACATTCATCTAAAAAACAAAAAAACAGTAAACCATCATCACATCATCTACTAAACCAGAATCAGCCATCTACTAATCAGTCCTGAGCATCAAACTTCAATTCATCGAACACCGCTTCCCAGCCCAAACCAGTTTCATCTCAAGCCTGCAGCAATAGAACAGAGTCAGAATACCATCATCATGTGCACACATATCATCAAAAACTCCAGAGTTCCATACTATAACTTACTGCGTCCTTGCAACTTTCAAGAAGCAAATACAACAAACCTTGCATCCTCACCTGCATTTGTCTTCAACCTGCACCATTTAGCTTCTAGCTATTTCAAACAGTACCACAATAAACTCAAACCATATCAGTAGCAGTTGTTTTACTTAAACATTTGCTGCACCTAAACATTCACAAAAAGGACTAATTACAAATTGAGATCAACATAACTGTCAGCTTGAATTCACCTTCAAAATTCCATGAAACTAATCCCTGCAAACATATGAACAGCCTCAGATTCATGCCATTTCAAAGCAAAAGCTGTTAATCATCAATGATACAAGCCCTGAAAATAACATTCCAGTCACTAATTTTCAATATCATAAAAAGCTTTCAGCAGAAATCTACAACAAAAACAGTCCATTTAACCACATTCATAAACCACAAAAAACAATATCCAAGCCGTGTTCTACACAAATTACCTTTGTTATACCGGCAATACCTCATTCAGCTCGTTCCGTCCCACCGATCACATCCAGCCGCTTGCAGTGTGCCATATCAGAAAACCTATTGCAGCCCTGTACATACAAAAAATAAAAACAACATAAAGGTTCAAGTTCACTACCACAAATAGTCAAGCTTCATCTTTCAAAATTCACTCAAACACTTAGAGAAAAGGTGCAGTTGCCATCCTGTGAGCTATCAATTCCATTCAAGGCTAGAGAAAACTTTCATTCCGAAAAGGTACACCGAGAAACTTGGGCGCCAACCCTGCATTCTGCACACATATATGTTTGTGGGGCATTACTGCTGCTCAAAGAGTGTGAAATGGCTGGTTCAACATGAGATTGCAACTCAAAGTGTGTCGACAACGGCCTTCTGGTACTTGCTTTTGGGATGCCTGAGGTTAATAGAACAGAAAAGTCAGAACAATCACTAACTGCATCCAATGGTTACATAACAATTGACAGACTCTATAACATATTTGCACCTTATAACTAACTTCAACTAACAGTTTTCACTATAACAAAATTTCAACTAACTGAGTTCTGAGTTAACCAACCTAACTTCTCCTAATAGAATTAGCTCTCTCCAACTTAATAACAAACTTGCTGCATCACTTAATAGGCTCAGTTCCCTAACAGAATCCAACTCACCATAACTAACTGAGTTTGTCAGTTAACTCAGTGAGTCTATCCTAACTGAATCAAAACCTCCCTATAACAACCTTTAATCCTAGTCAGCAATCTCCAAACCTATCTAACTGAAACCGAACCTACCTCTAAGCCAAAAACTCTCCTGAAACTACACTCTATATAAACTACCTCCCTCCACAATTCAAACACCACACCATTCATCCACCTTCCACTCTTCATTCTTCTCTCAACCTTCCATCATCTTCTCTGCAACCTCTCACTCTACGCCATAATCACCATTTTCTACCTTCACCTTTCTCTGCTTCTCTCTCAACACACGCTCATTCTTCACAGTTCAACCACCTCATCACCATTCTCCATCTTCACTCACCACCACCATAACCACCTCCTTCATCCCTCTCTCGCTCTGAATCCTCTCTTCTCCCTCAATTCTCTCGATTCATCTTCCTCACCCTCACTCTAAAGCTCACTACCAAGGTTGCTCAGAGCCTGCCTCGAGCTCTGAACCAGCCTGAGCTCAGCCACCAACCTCCACCGTTACTCTCTCAATTTGCTCGCACATGAAGCTCTCAACTCGCATCCCTCAATCACCACGGCACACACGACACAGAAAAAATTCAAGAAAAGAGTAGAAGAAGAAGAACGAAAGAGAGATAGAAGACCGTAGAAGAAAGAATAGAATCATACCTGAAACAAAAGTTTTCGTCATCGGAAGCTTATTACTTCGTCTCTGGTCTTCCTCAACAAACATCTTCAGCTCACATCTAGGTAAGCCTTAACTTGATGCTCTTCATAGTTTGCTCGATAATTGGTTCGCGATACTCGATAGATGCTTGAACGCAATCTTCATTCGATCCTTTACTTCTAGGCACGATTCTGGACATTTAGGTTTCTTGATCCCTTTTCTGATTTGAGATTGTTGAAGCCGCGGCGAGTGAAATCGAGGTTGAATTAGTGTTCAGGGTAAACCATAGAGTAAGGATAGGGCTCCGATTAGGGATTCGGTCGAGCTCCGCCGCCTCCGGCGCGGCGGAGCGATTTCCGGTGAGTGTTCGGGTGAGAGAGAAGAGAACGAAAGAGAGGGTCTGATAGAAGGGGGAGCGTCACAACAACCAACCCTAAGTTCCCTTTCTATTTTTCTTTTTTATTATAATTAATTTTTTAATTAAAATCTAAAAATCTATAAACTTGGATCAAAGCTCCATTGGGCCAGAAACGAATTGCTATTCTACACCCCTTGCTCAGCCCATGTTGCATCTGTTTGTGCCAAAAAGAAACTATACAAAAACTCTATTTGGGCCAGAACCACTGGGCCCTGTGCCTTGCTCATCACACCTCTATTCTCAGTTCACGCCCCCTGTTTGCATTTCATTTTAAATTCTATTAGTTTCTTTTGCCATTTCTTTTTGTAGTAAAAACACTAATTTTCTCCTATTATTTTAGACTGTAGTACATAATTTTCCACATAAAAATGTTCACAAAAAATATTAGTTTTTAGGCTGTTTGTTTTTTAGTCTTTTTACTTGATTTGTAATTCAATTTCTCTCATAAAAACATAAAAATAATAGTACTTTTAATTCATTTTTGTGCTATATTTTGACTTGTTCTATTTCATGCTCTTGTACTATTTTCATGTACCTTACTTGTTGACTTCTAATTGTGATCTTTATTTTCATATTCTTTTATTCCTAACCTTAGGTAGAAACCATGATAACATTAGGTAGAAATTCCTTTCATGCTTAGGCTAGTCTCCCCTCATTCTTTTTCTTTTACAACATAAAACATCTAATAAATGCTTGATTAAAATCCCATAAAAAATACAAAGAAAATACTTAAAACACTAATAATCAAAGTGAAAATCATTAAAAAGGGAATGGAAGCTTGAACATCCCTTGCTTAAGGGAATGTTCGAGTGCTTGGATCTCCCTTGCTTAAGGGTACCATTCAGGCGTAAGTTCCCAACTTCTAAAAAACACAAACCAAAGAGTAACTCGAGTTTCCCTTGCTTAAGGGATTTCCTCGAAACACTCAAAGTCTCTCTCATCTCTCATTTCTTAAGGGCATTGTTATCTCCGCTCTATTGCATCCTAGGTCGATCCCTTATGCAAGAGCGCGAACGTTAACTCCGCCCAACTAAAAAACACAAAAACAAACAGAAAATCGTGAGCCGAACTACGGCGCTCTGATTCCTGAAAAGGATACGTAGGCATCAAGTCGCGGGGCTTGAACGAGCACACTTGTAAATATTCCTTCTTTTCCCCGTATTTCTTTTTGCATGCATTCACATATAGACATAGACATAGTACACACCCTTTAGATAGAAACAAACATAGGTGGATACCATCGAGTGCGATGGGCGCGAGGGGTGCTAATACCTTCCCCTTGCGTAACCGACTCCCGTACCTAGATTCTCTGGTCGCAAGACCTTGTTCCTTCCTTTGCCAGGTTTTCTGATATTCCTTTCCCTTATGGGATAAATATATTGGTGGCGACTCTGTTCATTTTTTCGCGAGCGTGCGCTAGCTGGCGACTCTGCTGGGGACACCTAAGCAAGTCGATCCTAGCCTTTGTTAATTTTATTTTATTGGGTGTTTATTTGTTTTTTATGTCTATATCTTGTATATATGTTTGCATATCATGTCTATTCCCGCTTGCATATCATGTTTACTTTCCGCATGCATCTGGACTATATTATGGGTCCCCGTGGGGGCCACATATTTTTCTGCTTTGTTTTGCAGGTGGGGGTTCTTGTGAGGTAAAAGGCCCACTACCCAGGCCAGTGACACATAGGATTAGCGTGGATGCTCATGTTGACTCCCGTGGCTCTTGCTACGATCGAGCTTGACATGGGGTACCACAACTGGGCGAAGTTCTTTCATGGAACACTGTGTCTGGCACGCTTGTTGCCTCAAACACTTTGTACCCCATGTGAACTGTAGACCCTAGTGACCATTAGGGACCACTTGTCCGTGTCTAGACTTCATACCCGTGAGATTGGGGTGGGACAGGAAACCTTGACTCCTACATACCTTTGGCTCTTCATATTTGAGGTCGGACCTTTATTTGGTCTGTTCTCATGGTGCTTGATATTCTGGTATTCCAAAAGGCGTCGAACCTTTGATCCTGTGACATTTGGCCTATAAGGAGGTTTTATATCAGTCATTCAGAGGATTGTACATATGCTACTAAGATTAATGGACCTTGATTCCGTGCTTTTGCATTGCATAACATCATTGCTGTATCCACTTCATTTGTGGGGGATCCTAAAGTCTATTTCCAAAAAACAAAAAAGAAACAAAAAGAAAAAAGGAAATAGAAAAGCAGAAAAAAGAAAAGAAAATACTCCATATAAAACAAAGTTTGGATTCCAAAAGAAAAAAGAAAAAGGAAAGTGTAAAAAGACTTTAGGATCGCTCATAAATGAAACACGCATTCATACTATCATGCATTTCATGGTTCTCTCAGAGACTTATGGGACCCTTTCTATTCAGATTTCAAGATCAACAACAGATTTGACTTCTCACCGCCACGACTCCAAGATCAACTATGGAACAACTCCGTGAGGAAATGGATGAGATGAGGGAACAAATGGGTCATCTTATGTTGGAGATGCAAGACTTGATCCATAATCAAGATGCACTAAAAGAGGAAAACGATCAACTGAAGACTCAAGTGAGCCTAGTTATGGAAGTTCTGAAGACGATACTAAGAAAAGAAGGTAATGATGTCCCTGCTGCTGCAACAGAGATCGTTGACTCCTTCACTTCAATAGGATCTTTTTCCACTCATGGGATGCCTCAGAGAGATCCCCCTCAACTTCAGGTGTCGTTACCTCCACGTCAATCTGTTCATGTCCCTAGAATGAATCAAGGAGGCCAAATGTGGGGGCAAAAACCTAAGATGCCTCAGAGGGTTCTTGATCTGATCCCCATGCCTTATGCTCAGTTACTTCCCCGCTTGCTGGAACTTCGGTTGGTTGAGCTACGCGATTTATCCATGCCTGAAAAACTTCCCCCCAATTTTGATGCCAATGCTCGATGCGAGTTCCATTCTGGGGCACCTGGCCATGATATTGAGAATTGTAGGGCGCTGAAGCATCAAATTCAAGATCTCATTGACTCAAAAGTGATTTTGATCACCTCCGAGGGCATGAGTGTTCAAGGAAATAGGGTTCCATCTGTGGTGGAAGAAAAGGTTGATTCATACTTCTATGTCGGATCTACTTCAAATCAGAAGCACAATGCACCGTCTTGGATTCCGGATCTTCCACTTTATCAGTCTTTGATTGTTTCCCAGCCAAATCAAAAAGGGAAGACACCTGAACAAATTGGATATTTGAATCATCACCAGCAACAGGGTCCACAAATACCGAGGAGACCACCAAGAAGAATTGACCCAATTCCTATGACCTATAGTCAACTACTTTCTCATTTACTCAAGGATTCTTTGGTCCAGCTAAGGGAGTTTAAGCCCCCTCCAACACCGATTCCTCAAGGATATGACTTAAATGCAAGGTGTGAATACCATTCTGGGACATCTGGACATTCAATTGAGGATTGTAATATTTTAAAACACAGAGTCCAAGATCTCATTGACTCCAAAGCAATATCATTCACTCCAAATGGCCTGCACATAAAACGAAGAGTTCATGCATAAGTGAATGTCTGTATTCCAGAAAGTATCACCAAAAAAAAAAAGCCCAAATGGAGTCAAGGCTCCTCAACTATGGCAATCATCATTTCATTTCCGTATTCTCATTTCAGTATTTCCTATTTTGTAGAAGGCTACTTCCTTGTTTAGACTCGTTGGTATGATAATAATGAAAACACCACAAATTCTCGAGCAACTTTGTCAGAATCTTTTTCAAAAAGTAATCAAGAATGTTTTGTAGAAGCATCTCTCACTCTCAAGGTTCTTGTGCTCAGTTGTATCCGTGGAGGTTGGTGTTTCAGTTGGTGTTTGAGCTCTCCTTGCAACAAGTAGCTTCTCTAAGTTTGGTGACCACGCAAGGTTCCTCCATGTTTGATGGCAAATACTTCTTCAATGAATATGCTTGGGGCTCCCGCACGAGGGATAAGCAAGACATACTCTTATCTTGAGCATTGCATCACTCGCATTGCTCGAATCCCTAAAGCAAGGCAAAAGTTTACGACTCATGGGTGACTTCGTTGGAGTTCTCTTTTGGAGTAATCTGAAGTGTTTGGAAAGAACTGCAAAAAGTATTCAAGATCAAGAAGTCCAGACGGAGTCAAGTCTCCTCAACAATGGCATTCATTTAGTTTCTTTATTGCATTCTCATTTGTAACATTTCATTGTTTGTTTAAGCATTGCTAGCATGTAAAAACTTGTTAATTTCTAAATGAAAATCATATTGCATTGTTTATGTTTGTCTTGAAGAAATCCATTCGTTTTCACTCATAAAATGTTTTTGGCATTACGATACCAACTTTACTATTCTCTTGCTCAGGCAAAAAGCTGAGGGAGAATGATGAAAAAAAATGCAAAATCTCTAATCATGTGTTTTCGAATAAGAACCCTACTGAGGATGTACAGGCATTATTTCAAATCCCCAAACACCGGAGATATAAGGGAGATAGACCCTCGTCAACCCCTTTGAGCCTTGAAGTAGGAGTTTCTTTTTTAATCATAAAGACCCTTATTTTAACCTTGGGACAGGGTAGTGTTCATTTAACTTGATCGAGTGTTCAAAACTCACCAGAAGGGCATGCATCTAAGGATACAACAATGGTTATCCTCCAAAAGGTTGAGGAATGTCAAAACCGCAATGATTATCCTTAATCCATCAAGAGATCAAGAGATGACGATACCACAATGGTAATCCTTCATCAAATCAAAGGAGTGAGGCAGTCGCAATCACCTCCAACGAATCAAAGACTATGCGAGGTCACACGACTTGTTCAAAAAAAAAAGAGAGCAAAAAAAAATGGTGAAAAAATAATGAAAATAAAAAAAGATGAAAAGAAAATGGCAAAAAAAAAAAAAGACGATAAAATTGCCAAGCAAGAACAAAGTCGTGTGACAATGAATCAGAAGAATAAAAGGTGAGCGACCGCCATGTCCAAAGAACCTCATTGATTCCTCAACCATTTCAAATTCCTTGTGAGGGATGAACACTCGTGTCGAGTTAACTGAATATAGGAATGGAGAACATCACGAAGGGGGTGGGTACAAATAATTTTGAGCCTAAAATCCTTTGTTTCTAAAAACCGTGAACCCGGCCAAATTACAACCCTTAAAAGTCCTAATTGAAGTAGGGTTTATTTTGAAAGCGCACTCCGATGAGATAGCGTTTAACTGACTCCCAATGAAGCGAGACTCATATCTATGTTGGTATCGTACGTTTGCTTTATCTTCCATATGCAAAAATCGAGGTTGTGTCAACTAGTGATTCGGTCACAAGAGGTCGCAACCTCATTTCACAAAAAAGTTTTTACAACTTCAAGACTAACATACGCTTTGCATTAGAATTATCATTCTTAGAATTAACATCCTCTTGCATGCAAAACATCTGCTTAAACAACAAGGAAATTTTCAAGGATGAGAATCAGTGAGTAACGTGATCATGTCAAAGTACAAGAAACTTGAGAACTACATGGAGTAAAAAGCCAATCATTTCAGAGACTGATTATCAATAGGCATGTTGCCTGAAGGCTCCGTCGAGCATGGGTAGTTGATACTTTTGTTAATTGACTACCCTGAAGAGAAAGGCCTGAATATTTTGTTGAGCAAATGCCTTCTTTGATTACCCTGAGGGGAAGAGTTTGAAGACTCCGTTGAGCGTGGTAAAGTTGTCTCCATGTTCGTTTGACTTCAAAACAAAGAAAGCTTGGGGATTCTAGTAAGATGTACCTAATCAGGGGCAATTAAGTCGAGGTTTGACCTCTCAAAGTCAGCATATTTGGGGCAATCATGTTGATAACTCTCTTCAAGCTTTGATCAATCTGGGGAAATCATGTCGATAAATCTCTTCAAGCTTTGATCAATCTGGAGCAGTCATGTCGAAGAATATCTCTTGAGTTCGACCGATCTGGGGCAGTTACGTCGAGATTCGACAAATCTCTCCAAGGATTCTTTAGTGCAAATTCCTTCATGGGTCGTGAAGCTTGGGGCAAAATCTTTTGAGCTATTTTATTCTCTCCCCAATCATAGGAGTTTATTTCTCCTAGAAACTTGGTCTCTCCCCAAGCACGGAGTTTATTTCTCCCGAGAGCTTGTTCCATTCCTCAAGCATAGGAGTTTATTTCTCCTGGGAGCTGTTCCACTTCCCTAATCAAGGCTCCTTACCTGGATCTCTCACGGTGAATCGAGGGAATCTCCTCAAGCTAAAAAAATCTTCCAAGCAGTGGCACATGGTGAGAAGTCAGAAGTTATTCTTCAAGTCAAAGAATGTGCATCTTACAAGTCAAAGTCCAATATTTATTGGCACCTCCACATGGTCCTTAACACTAAGGGGATTCCCCCTGGTGTTTATCTCACTAATGCCTTTATTTGGCATCCTGCATGTAGTATTCATTGCATATAACATTGCATCCTCAAAAGCGTAGCATATCCATCAAAATGGAGCATTACGCCATAGAAAAAATTCAAACATGCATCAATGCATAAGCCAGTTTGTGGGTACCCAGAAGGTACGAAGCAATATATATACCCTCAGAAGAGGTCTCATATTCTCTCTCCAACGTGGATCGGATACAATGTCTTTCTTCGTCAGAATCGTTGTCTCCGAGGTTATTTCCCGTATGCTGCGTGCAGATTAGAGCGCGAATGAGGGTGGGCATTCAACCCATCTCATTTTTCAATCGTTTGAATAACCATACTTGGTGTGTGGCAATTCGAACGATTGCCGCTCTTGAAGAGTTACACCCCGCCTTTGGCCTGAGGGATCAATGTAATTCTTATGCTTCGCGAACATCAATATCTCCGTAATCTCCAATGGTTACTATCATCTTCTTGTCGAGTCTAGTCGTTACTAGTCTTGTCGTGGTTATTTCCCGCGTGCTGCGTGCAAATTAGAGTGCGAATGAGGGTGGGCATTCAACCCATCTCATTTTTCAATCGTTTGGATAACCATACTTGGTGTGTGGCAATTCGAACGATTGCCACTCTTGAAGAGTTACACCCCGCCTTTGGCCTGAGGGATTAATGTAATTCTTATGCTTCGCAAGCATCAACATCTTCGTGATTATGTCTTTTGATCGAGTCTAGTCGTCACTAGTCTCCGTGGTCCCTTCCCCCGTACGGGAAAACTTTTTAGGTCCAACCCCCCGTGTTGTGAATCCTTTGCCTTCCGACCTTCGAACCCTTTCAAAGCCCAGTTTCCAACCTGGCAAACCCTTTCAAAGCCCAGTTTCCAACCTGGAAAACCCTTTCAAAGCCCGGTTCCCAACCTGGCAAACCCTTTCAAAGCCCAGTTTCCAACCTGGCAAACCCTTTCAAAGCCCAGTCCCCAACCTGGCAAACCCTTTCAAAGCCCAGTTTCCAACCTGGCAAACCATTTCAGAACCAATTCCCTTCTCCAAACCCCGATGTTGAGTCATAGATCGCACGAGATCTTTTCCCTTCCACTCCTGAAGATCGTACGAGGTCTTCTCCCGATGTTGATTCGTAGATCGCACGAGATCTTTTTCCTTTCTGTCCTGAAGATCGTACGAGATCCTCTCCTGTTGTTGAGTCGATGTTGAGTCATAGATCGCACGAGATCTTTTTCCTTTCTGTCCTCAAGATCGTACGAGATCCTCTCCTGTTGTCGAGTCGATGTTGAGTCATAGATCGCACGAGATCTTTTCCTTTCTGTCCTGAAGATCGTACGAGATCCTCTCCTGTTGACGAGTCGATGTTGAGTCATAGATCGCACGAGATCTTTTCCCTTTCAGTCCTGAAGATCGTACGAGGTCTTCTCCCGATGTTGAGTCATAGATCGTACGAGATCTTTTTCCTTTCAGTCTTGAAGATCGTACGAGATCTTCTCCCGATGATGAGTCATAGATCGCACGAGATCTTTTCCTTTCAAGTCCTGTAGATCGCACGAGATCTTTTTCCTTTCAGTCTTGAAGATCGTACGAGATCTTCTCCAAATGTTGAGTCATAGATCGTACGGGATCTTTTTCCTTTCAGTCCTGAAGTTCGTACGAGATCTTCTCCCAGTGTTGAGTCATGGATCGCACGAGATCTTTTTCCTTTCAGTCCTGAAGATCGTACGAGATCTTCTCCCGATGTCGAGTCATAGATCGCACGAGATCTTTTCCTTTCAGTCTTTGTTTCATACAACCGTCCCCTTTGAAAACCTGTATTGGCACCTCGGCTATGTTACTACCACCATTCAAATCCATTACTCACCGTAAATTTTTCCATCAGAAAAACAAAAAAAATCTCTTTCCCCAGCAGATATCAAAACAAAAATAAGGATAACACTTACACCATCTTTTCAGGACAAATTTCAGGTCTTGGATATTTAATCTTCTTCTACCTCGAATGTTCGAAAGGCTAGCGCCAATCTCACCTTCAGGTTTAAGACGATTAAATAGGGGCAGCTGTCATACCCCAAATTTGTCCTACCCTTTAATTTCTAACTGGCTTTAGACTCGCATTTTATCTGCATCTCTCCATTAGGTCATTTAACATAACATGCATCATTCATTAAATAAAACATCTAAAAATATGGGATCAAGGGTCATGAAGCAAGTTGAAGTTTCACTTAAGGCTTTGCACAAGGTTTACTTCCGAGGTCATTTGAATCAAGATTTATTGATTAAGGTCATGGCCTCGCATGTACTTCATCAGCTGATTCTGTTACAATGCTATGGTTTGAGTTGAGGCATTGATTTGTCTCTGTGTGGGCAACCATTGTTCAGGTTTTGTTTATTCTATGACAAGATATGGGGTTGATAGTCGATTTGAAGATCAAGGCACAAATTCTTGTAATGTCAAGCATCGAGAGAAGTAAAGGATACAATTAATCATTTGAACTTGAAAAGTAAGAAAAACTAAATTTGGTCTCATTGGGTATAAGGTGACTATTGTTGACCAAGTCATGTGGGCTTCCTCATTCAAGATAGACCAGGACCACTTTCTTTTGAGAGGCATTCCAATCATGGGGAATAATGGAGCATGAAGAAAATTTTAAATTTAAGGAAACGAGGGAAACTTCTTCATTTGCTTGAGATACAAGTCAGTACAAGATTTAAGTCATGACTACAAGCCAAACATACAAATTCCAGGAATTCAAATTTAAAACCGTTGCAAGGGTCCTCAATCATTACAAGCTCATTCTTTACAAAAAGCCTACATCATTTACAAATTCAAGCTAAAAGATCGTTACATTCATTGTTACAAAGAGAATTACATAAAAAAAATGCGTCAAAGTCTTCTTCGAATGCGCCATTCTGTCTTCAAACTTCAAGCCATGTTCGAGTCCATCCGCTACATACCAAGAACCTGAACCATATACATCACCATATCCATTATGAACCAAAAAAGAAAACCATTGACACACAGCACATACATTCATCTAAAAAACAAAAAAACAGTAAACCATCATCACATCATCTACTAAACCAGAATCAGCCATCTACTAATCAGTCCTGAGCATCAAACTTCAATTCATCGAACACCGCTTCCCAGCCCAAACCAGTTTCATCTCAAGCCTGCAGCAATAGAACAGAGTCAGAATACCATCATCATGTGCACACATATCATCAAAAACTCCAGAGTTCCATACTATAACTTACTGCGTCCTTGCAACTTTCAAGAAGCAAATACAACAAACCTTGCATCCTCACCTGCATTTGTCTTCAACCTGCACCATTTAGCTTCTAGCTATTTCAAACAGTACCACAATAAACTCAAACCATATCAGTAGCAGTTGTTTTACTTAAACATTTGCTGCACCTAAACATTCACAAAAAGGACTAATTACAAATTGAGATCAACATAACTGTCAGCTTGAATTCACCTTCAAAATTCCATGAAACTAATCCCTGCAAACATATGAACAGCCTCAGATTCATGCCATTTCAAAGCAAAAGCTGTTAATCATCAATGATACAAGCCCTGAAACTAACATTCCAGTCACTAATTTTCCATATCATAAAAAGCTTTCAGCAGAAATCTACAACAAAAACAGTCCATTTAACCACATTCATAAACCACAAAAAACAATATCCAAGCCGTGTTCTACACAAATTACCTTTGTTATACCGGCAATACCTCATTCAGCTCGTTCCGTCCCACCGATCACATCCAGCCGCTTGAGGTGGGCCATATCAGAAAACCTATTGCAGCCCTGTACATACAATAAATAAAAACAACATAACGGTTCAATTTCACTACCACAAATAGTCAAGCTTCATCTTGCAAACTTCACTCAAACACTTAGAGAAAAGGTGCAGTTGCCATCCTGTGAGCTATCAGTTCCATTCAAGGCTAGAGAAAACTTTCATTCCGAAAAGGTACACCGAGAAACTTGGGCGCCAACCCTGCATTCTGCACACATATATGTTTGTGGGGCATTACTGCTGCTCAAAGAGTGTGAAATGGCTGGTTCAACATGAGATTGCAGCTCAAAGTGTGTCGACAACGGCCTTCTGGTACTTGCTTTTGGGATGCCTGAGGTTAACAGAACAGAAAAGTCAGAACAATCACTAACTGCATCCAATGGTTACATAACAATTGACAGACTCTATAACATATTTGCACCTTATAACTAACTTCAACTAACAGTTTTCACTATAACAAACTTTCAACTAACTGAGTTCTGAGTTAACCAACCTAACTTCTCCTAATAGAATTAGCTCTCTCCAACTCAATAACAAACTTGCTGCATCACTTAATAGGCTCAGTTCCCTAACAGAATCCAACTCGCCATAACTAACTGAGTTTGTCAGTTAACTCAGTGAGTCTATCCTAACTGAATCCAAACCTCCCTATAACAACCTTCAATCCTAGTCAGCAATCTCCAAACCTATCTAACTGAAACCGAACCTATCTCCAAGCCAAAAACTCTCCCGAACCTACACTCTATATAAACTACCTCCCTCCACAATTCAAACACCACACCATTCATCCAACTTCCACTCTTCATTCTTCTCTCAACCTTCCATCATCTTCTCTGCAACCTGTCACTCTACGCCATAATCACCATTTTCTACCTTCACCCTTCTCTGCTTCTCTCTCAACACACGCTCATTCTTCACAGTTTAACCACCTCATCACCATTCTCCATCTTCACTCACCACCACCATAACCACCTCCTTCATCCCTCTCTCGCTCTGAATCCTCTCTTCTCCCTCAATTCTCTCAATTCATCTTCCTCACCCTCACTCTAAAGCTCACTACCAAGGTTGCTCAGAGCCTGCCTCAAGCTCTGAACCAGCCTGAGTTCAGCCACCAACCTCCACCGTTACTCTCTCAATTTGCTCGCACATGAAGCTCTCAACTCGCATCCCTCAATCACCACGGCACACACGACATAGAAAAAATTCAAGAAAAGAGTAGAAGAAGAAGAACGAAAGAGAGATAGAAGACCGTAGAAGAAAGAATAGAATCATACCTGAAACAGAAGTTTTCGTCATCGGAAGCTTATTACTTCGTCTCTGGTCTTCCTCAACAAACATCTTCAGCTCACATCTAGGTAAGCCTTAACTTGATGCTCTTCATAGTTTGCTCGATAATTGGTTCGCGATACTCGATAGATGCTTGAACGCAATATTCATTCGATCCTTTACTTCTAGGCACGATTCTGGACATTTAGGTTTCTTGATCCCTTTTCTGATTTGAGATTGTTGAAGCCGCGGCGAGTGAAATCGAGGTTGAATTAGTGTTCAGGGTAGACCATAGAGTAAGGATAGGGCTCCGATTAGGGATTCGGTCGAGCTCCGCCGCCTCCGGCGCGGCGGAGCGATTTCCGGTGAGTGTTCGGGTGAGAGAGAAGAGAACGAAAGAGAGGGTCTGATAGAAGGGGGAGCGTCACAACAACCAACCCTAAGTTCCCTTTCTATTTTTCTTTTTTATTATTATTAATTTTTTAATTAAAATGTGAAAATCTGTAAACTTGGATCAAAGCTCCATTGGGCCAGAAACGAATTGCTATTCTACACCCCTTGCTCAGCCCATGTTGCATCAGTTTGTGCCAAAAAGAAACTATACAAAAACTCTGTTTGGGCCAGAACCACTGGGCCCTGTGCCTTGCTCATCACACCTCTATTCTCAGTTCACGCCCCCTGTTTGCATTTCATTTTAAATTCTATTAGTTTCTTTTGCCATTTCTTTTTGTAGTAAAAACACTAATTTTCTCCTATTATTTTAGACTTTAGTACATAATTTTCCACATAAAAATGTTCACAAAAAATATTAGTTTTTAGGCTATTTGTTTTTTAGTCTTTTTACTTGATTTGTAATTCAATTTCTCTCATAAAAACATAAAAATAATAGTACTTTTAATTCACTTTTGTGCTATATTTTGACTTGTTCTATTTCATGCTCTTGTACTATTTTCATGTACCTTACTTGTTGACTTCTAATTGTGATCTTTATTTTCATATTCTTTTATTCCTAACCTTAGGTAGAAACCATGATAACATTAGGTAGAAATTCCTTTCATTCTTAGGCTAGTCTCCCCTCATTCTTTTTCTTTTACAACATAAAACATCTAATAAATGCTTGATTAAAATCCCATAAAAAATACAAAGAAAATACTTAAAACACTAATAATCAAAGTGAAAATCATTAAAAAGGGAATGGAAGCTTGAACATCCCTTGCTTAAGGGAATGTTCGAGTGCTTGGATCTCCCTTGCTTAAGGGTACCATTCAGGCGTAAGTTCCCAACTTCTAGAAAACACAAACCAAAGAGTAACTCGAGTTTCCCTTGCTTAAGGGATTTCCTCGAAACACTCAAAGTCTCTCTCATCTCTCCTTTCTTAAGGGCATTTTTATCTCCGCTCTATTGCATCCTAGGTCGATCCCTTATGCAAGAGCGCGAGCGTTAACTCCGCCCAACTAAAAAACACAAAAACAAACAGAAAATCGTGAGCCGAACTACGGCGCTCTAATTCCTGAAAAGGATACGTAGGCATCAAGTCGCGGGGCTTGAACGAGCACACTTGTAAATGTTCCTTCTTTTCCCCGTATTTCTGTTTGCATGCATTCGCATATAGACATAGACATAGTACACACCCTTTAGATAGAAACAAACATAGGTGGATACCATCGAGTACGATGGGCGCGAGGGGTGCTAATACCTTCCCCTTGCGTAATCGACTCCCGTACCTAGATTCTCTGGTCGCAAGACCTTGTTCCTTCCTTTGCAAGGTTTTCTGATATTCCTTTCCCTTATGGGATAAATATATTGGTGGCGACTCTGTTCATTTTTTCGCGAGCGTGCGCCAATCGCGGGCAGCAAATTGAAGGTATTTTAGTTTGTGTATTTTTATCTCTCGTCTAAAGCGACTGATAGCTTCAGTCGGGTCGAGGAGAGAATTAATACGAGTAATTAAATTATAAATTAGTCAGGACAATTTATTTCTCGTCTAATACGACTAATGGATTTAGTCGGTTCGAGGAGAAATTAAGTCATTAATAAAAATAATTAAACAAATTTCAGAAATTTACTTAATTAGTTATCAGAAAAATAATTAACAAAATTTAGAAATTTAATTAATTAGTTATAAAAAAACAATTATCATATTTTAGAAATTAATTAAATTTGTTTTTGAAGGCAGGGGATGTAGGTTTGTTAAGCCAGCAATTTACAAGGGTGTGAACAGCAATGGGCTAAGCCCACTATGGCTGTTGGTCCGCTGGATTGCGTGTGGCGCAGGTGCAAGGGTTGGTGGTAGTTCTCCAATCTGGAGCGTTGGATCTATGGATAGTGTTATCGAACGGCCTGCATGTTGTTTGAAATGTGGAGGTATGATGAGGGGGATACATGGAATCATGTTCCAAGCTCCAAACGTGTGGCCATCAAGAGGCCACGCGTCATCAATCTAACGGCCCTAGGGATTTCGTTAACCGGCCTCACCCTTCTCCCTCTCCCATTTTCTCTTCTTTTCTTTCTCTCTCTTCTCTTCCTCTCTCTAAACGCTCTCCCCCTTTCTCTGAACACAACCCAGAAACCGGCCACCCCCAACCTTCATCAACTGCCCTGAGCCACCATCCCAAACCCAGTTTCCGATGAACATTCATAGGAATGTTCAAACCCTACCCCAGAACCTTCAAACCAAATCCAGAAACATCCCATTCAAACCCAAGAACGTGAACCTTAAACCTATCTTATAAAACCCTACCCTAATTCTTCATACAACCCGTAGGACCCTAACCCTAGATTCATCAATCCAAGAACCCCAATCCTATAATTTAAACCCAGATTCATCCAGTAACATCAAATTTCGCATGCAATTAAAGATTCAAACCAAAACCCAACATACAAACATGCGAATGCAAAACCCTAAGCTAAGTCCGGTTAGAGTTACCTTGCGTTCTTGAATTCAGGTTCGTGTGTGCTCCGATTTGCTCTTAATCCTCCTCTTTATTTTCTGTTTTGCAGGTGCTTGAAGATGAAGCTCCAAGTTATGTTCGCGGCGGCGCTAAGCTTCTTCGAGTTCTCTCCTCGCAAAAATCCAACCCCTCTCAATTTCTTCTTCTGCTTCTTTTATAATCTTAGGTTTTTTATTTAGGAAGGATTATATTAGATTTGCGTTATTATTTGATTCAGATGTAAATTGACTTGTAATTGAATGTTTTTGATTTAATAAAAATTTGATTTGATTTTACTTATTAAGATTGGATTCAGTTTTGATTGAGATTTGTGGATTTGATTCATTGATTTTCTGTTATGATTCCTGAAGATCCGATTGTGTTGAGATTGATTGGCGTTTTGATTGAAGATGCTGGGCCTGGGTGAAATTGGTTTGATTAGGGTTTGTTTGTTGAAGGAGGGCGACGGCTAGGGTTTGTGGTGGTGGTGGCTGCGCAGAATGTTGGGGGGAAGGTGAATAGTGGCCGGGTCGGTTTGACCCGGTCCACTCCCTGGTCCAAACGTGACCAACCTGATAGGCCCATTGATGTTTTTCCTTGCTATTGCTTTGCGGCCCAAAAAAACAACAAAACGACAACAAAAAAAAACCCCATTAACCATCACTTAATTTGTTTAATTTAGTTAATTAATTAATCAGTAACAATAAACTAATTAACTAATAATTAAAATAATGAAAATTAATAAAAACCCTAATAAAAATGATTAATCTTAATAATGATATTACTATAATTTAACTCCTATTTATTTAGAAGCAAAATTATATAATAATCCTACCAAGAATAATCTAATTAGTGATTAATAATAATAATATTATTTAGTGGATATGCAAAATGATGATAAGAAATAGCAAATGACTTGGAGACAAATGGGTCCCAACATAAATTGGATCCCTAATTTTTGCTATTGACTCCCCCATCTTATTTTAAACCAATTTATACGGGAATCTTATAGGAGAGCGAGTTTAATAATAGGTATACTAAACCCTGTGGCTCCTAATTTTTAACGCCCTTAACAAATTGACAGATGCAAATTAACTCGGGTAAATTTCGAGGTATGACAGTTGCCCCTATTTAATTATCTTGGATTGAATGGCGTGAGAATATGCAGGTCTCGCGCTTTTCGAATCGAAGAGTTATTAAATAATGGAAGACCCCTAAATTTACCTTGTGCTTGAGTGTGAGTGAGAGAATCGTCCTGCTAAAGCCTGAGTCTTATATAGCGAGGACTTGCCGTTAGTTGTGTAATTAGCTTACCGTATTGCCAGCAAACTTTCGCAGTTTATGAACTCCACTTACTATAGTTCTAGTAAGTTTCTGTAGTTTGTGAACCTCATTAGGATCACTCGCTATAGTTCTAGCAAGTTCACCTGCACCGATAGGATTACTTGTCATAGCTCTGACAAGCTCGCCTGCACCATTCGGGTCATTTGTCCTAATTCGGACAATTTCACCTGCACCATTTAGGATACTTTGCTATGCTTATAGCAACTTCACCTGCACCATTTAGGATCATCTGCGAGGGTTATCGCAAATTCACCTGCACCGTTAGAATCATTTGCCCTGGTTCGGACAAATTCACCTGCACCATTTAGGCTAATTTGCTATGCTTATAGCAACTTCACCTGCACCATTTAGGCTTATTTGCCATACTTATAGCAACTTTACCTGCACCATTTAGGTTAATCTGCTATGCTTATAGCAACTTCACCTGCACCATTTAGGTTAATCTGCTATGCTTATAGCAACTTCACCTGCACCATTTGGGTTAATCTGCGAGGGTTATCGCAAATTCACCTGCACCATCGGATTGCTTACCCTAGTTCGGGCAAGTTTACCTGCGTAGAAGTTTGTTTTGTAAATGCGTATGCCCCATGCTTATGCGTTATGCGCATGCCCCTGTTGTTTGTATAATGTATATGTATGAATGTTTTACACGCGTGAATGTTGCGTGTATGCAAATGAGTATGTATGATAACTCCAACACCTTATCTCCTTATCACCCATTGCCTTTGTTTAACCCCTTTTGAAGTATTTGTGAATCCTAGCTCGGATTGTATTTGAATGATCCATTGATATTATCTTTTGTGAAAGAGTTATATTAGATCAGAGTGATCGCAGCGTAGGGCGTATGTAGCCTTCCGGAGATTTCGCAGTTTTATCCTATTGCTTTTGTATTGAAAGTTTGTAAGTTTCTCAGGTTAAATCCAAGTTAAAGCTTATGAAAATAATTTAACCTTTGCAACTGGTATTGAGATGAGAAAAGAAACGCGGTATGCAAGAAAAGAAACTTTTATTGATATTGCCTTAAATTGGCGAGTGTACAAAAATGCAAGAAAAGAAAATGACAAATAGAAATGATATTAATACTGCCGTTGCTCCTTTGTTATCAAGTGTCCCAGTAATCCTTCGACCTTAGAAGTAGATGATTGTACGAATCCCCATCCTTCGTAGTCTGTCTTCAGCTTATGACCAATAATCCTGCCTTTGCTAGGCGTAATACTTCTTGACCGCATCAGAATTGATTGGGTGCGGTAGCTCGTCCCCGTCCATTGTAGTGAGAACTAACGCTCCTCCTGAGAACACCGTTTTTACAATATACGGACCTTCGTAGTTAGGTGTCCATTTTACACGGGCGTCAAGTCGAGGTAATAGTATTTTCTTGAGAACAATATCACCTTCTTTGTAAGTTCGAGGACGGACCTTTTTATCGAACGCCTTTTTCATCCTTTTCTGATAGAGTTTCCCGTGGCACAAAGCCGTCAGTCGCTTTTCTTCAACGAGATTAAGCTGATCGAAACGAGTTTTTACCTATTCTGATTCTTCTAACTTTGTGTCAGCCAGGACTCTTAATGAAGGAATCTCCACTTCGATAGGGAGGACTGCTTCCATGCCGTAAACCAAAGAGAACGGTGTTGCTCCTGTAGATGTGCGCACCGAGTTTCTGTAACCGTGTAGGGCGAAGGGAACCATTTCGTGCCAATCCTTGTATGTTTTCACCATCTTTTGTATTATCTTTTTGATATTTTTATTTGCAGCTTCGACAGCGCCATTCATTTTAGGCCCTTATGGTGAAGAATTGTGGTGTTCAATCTTGAACTCCTCGCACAGCTCCCTCATCATGTTGTTGTTTAGATTCGACCCATTGTCGGTGATAATCCTGTTTGGAACCCCATACCGACATATGATGTTATGCTTGATGAACCGAGTGACTACTTGTCTTGTCACGTTGGTGTAAGAAGCAGCTTCAACCCATTTGGTGAAATAGTCTATGGCAACCAATATGAATCGGTGTCCATTTGAAGCTTTCGGTTCGATCATCCCTATGATGTCAATTCCCCACATTGCAAACGGCCACGATGAACTCAGAACGTTCAATTGATTTGGCGGTACATGTACTTTGTCAGCGTAAATCTGGAATTTGTGACATGTTCTTGCATATTGGAAACAGTCAGCTTCCATTGTTAACCAGTAATACCCTGCTCGTAGTATTTTTCTAGCCATTGAGTGTCCATTTGCATGAGTTCCGAAGGTTCCTTCGTGTACTTCTCTAATAATCTCCTTGGCCTCATTTTTATCCACACACCTTAGTAACACCGAGTCGTAATTTCTTTTGTATAGGATATTTCCGCTTAGGAAGAACTTCGCTGCCAATCTCCTTAGTGTCTTTTTATCAATCGTAGAGGCGTTCTCTGGGTATTCTTGTTTCTCCAAGTACCTTTTGATATCGTGGTACCATGGTTTGTTGTCAGACTGCCCCTCGATTGTGAGACAATAAGCGGGCTCATCAAAGTGTCTAACTGTTATCTATGGCTCGTGGTTTGGCCAGGTCACTTTGAACATAGAGGAAAGTGTTGCTAATGCGTCAGCCATTTGGTTTTCTTCCCTTGGGATATGAGTAAAAGTGATCGTCTCAAACTCAGCCATTAACTCCAGTATAAGGTCTCGATATGGGATTAGCTTTGAATCTCGAATATCCCATTCTTTTTTGACTTGGTGGATTACTAGTGCTGAATCCCCGTACACCACAAGCAGTTTAATCCTTAGATCGATTGCAGCTTCTAACCCCAATATGCATGCTTCATATTCTGCAATATTGTTGGTGCAGTCAAAGCATAGTCTTGCAGTGAAGGGTAAGTGTCGATTGTCAGGAGATGTCAAGACTGCCCCTATACCATGTCCTAGTGCATTTGAAGCGCCATCGAATGTAAGTGTCCATACCAAGCCCGGCTCAGGTCCTTCGTCGGGTCCTGGTATTTCGTAGTCTCTTACCAGCATAATGTCCTCATCGGGGAAGTCGAACTTCATAGACTGATATTCTTCGATGGGTTGGTGAGCAAGGTGTTCAGCCAGTACACTCCCTTTTATCTCCTTTTGGGTGACGTATTGTATGTCGTATTCTGACAGCAACATTTGCCATCTTGCAATTCTACCCGTGAGAGCCTGCTTTTCGAACACATATTTCAAAGGATCCATTCTTGATATTAGCCATGTGGAATGGTTCAGCATATATTGCCTTAGACGTTTGGAGGCCCATGCTAGGACACAACATGTCTTTTCCAATGGTGAATATCGAGACTCGCAATCCGTGAATTTCTTGCTTAGATAGTAGATAGCGTGTTCTTTCCTGCCTGTTTCATCCTGTTGCCCCAGTACACACCCCATAGACCTCTCGAGAACTGTGAGGTACATGATCAATGGTTTCCCTGGTACGGGAGGTAAGAGTATCGGTGGTTCTTGCAAGTAGTTCTTTATAGTTTTGAAGGCTACCTGACAATCGTCATTCCACCTGGTAGGTTGATCTTTCCTGAGCAGCTTGAATATAGGCTCACATGTAGCCGTTAGATGTGAAATAAACCTTGAGATGTAATTCAACCGACCCAAGAACCCACGCACCTCTTTTTCTGTCTTTGGAACAGGCATTGCTTGTATAGCCTTTACTTTATCGGGATCAATCTTTATGCCTCGTTGGCTTACAATGAATCCTAATAGCTTTCCTGACCTTACACTAAATGTACACTTGTTCAGGTTTAACCTCAGCTTGAACTTCTTTAAGCGCTCGAACAACTTATGTAGGTGGGTGATATGCTCTTCTTCTGTGCAAGACTTAACAATCATATCGTCTACATATACTTCGACCTCATTGTGAATCATGTCATGGAACAGTGTGACCATGGCTCTTTGGTATGTTGCCCCGGCATTTCGCAACCCGAAAGGCATTACCTTGTAGTAGAAGGTACCCCAGGATGTCATGAAGGTTGTCTTCTCCATGTCCTCGGGGGCCATTTTGATCTGATTATACCCGGAGAACCCATCCATAAAGGAAAACACCGAAGCTTGCGCTGTATTATCTACCAAGACATCTATATGCGGTAGTGGAAAATCGTCTTTTGGACTTGCTTTGTTCAGGTCCCTGTAATCCACACACATGCGTACCTTCCCGTCTTTCTTAGGAACTGGCAGTATATTGGCAATCCATGGTGGATAGTTAACTACAGCAAGAAACCCGGCGTCGAACTGTTTGAGCACTTCTTCCCTGATTTTACTATCCATATCCGGTCGAACTCTTCTGCGCTTTTGCCTGACAGGTGCACATCCTTCTTTGAGTGGTAACCTATGTACAACAATATCAGTATCCAACCCCAGAATGTCACGGTATGACCAAGCAAAGATCTCTGCATACTCGTGGAGGAGTTTGATTAGCGTCGCTTTCACGTCCTCGTTCAGTGTTGCCCCAATCTTGATGTTCTTGGGTTCTTCGTCTGTACCCAAATTTATGGTTTCAATGGCCTCTTGAGGAGGGAGCATGCTTTTGGATTCCTTATCCATTAACCTTGACAACTCCTCCGGAAGTTCATCGTCTTCCTCATCCCCTTCTTTGGACTGATTAGCGAGAGCCTCGAGTTTGTACAGAGTTTCAGCAGTATTACTATCGGTAGTGTTAGAAGGTGATCTGCACACGTTTTATGTTTTGTTTTTAGTATGCAGATATGAACGTGCTTTTTGTGCAAGAAATTTATTTGTCATTTTGAAAGGAAAAGAAATAAATGCGGGAAAAGACAATGTTTTTTTTAATACCAAATGCAAAGACAATTTTATTAATAAACTTTTAAACTTGGAAATAAATGGGGCCCTTACAAACCAACTCTATGCTTTGGGCGAGGCATGAGCGTTATTGTTTTTCTTTATTTGAAAGGGAAATAAAACACACAAAAGCAAATTACTTTGAAATAAAAACTATCTCCGGTATCTCCAGGCTTGCCCAATTCTGAAGTTGTTCTCCTGGTCTGACCTCTCGGATGAAGCTGGACGTTCCTTCCTTAGAATCCTTGTTGGATACTGTTATACCCCAAAATTTGCCCACATCTTTTTTCAAGAAAACTTCAATCTAAAAATTAAGAGTTTCATATAATCTTGGATTTTCATATCCTGATTTATGAATACTTGGTTTTTAGAATTTTTCTTATACGGTATTTTAGCTCGCTGTTGAATTTATTCTTACGCAAACGCCAATTACTGTTTATTACTTCACACACGCTATTTATTTGATATTTACTTATAGATAAATAGTACTGACGCAATTGGTACAGAGTTAAATCTTTTGCAGGCGCATAGTCCGGGGATTCAGACTGTACTGGTAACAAGAGAACAAGTTTTTGAGACCTCAAGTGGATTTCATGGACCTCCATATATCTCAAAGTACCATCATACAAATTTTCAAACTTCAATTCGCTCAGACGCACAGTCAGCAGCTCAAACAGTCAACAGACGACCCGTTTGACCAAAAAAAGTCAACAGACAGTCAAAAATGAATTTTTTTGTCAAAGTCCATATTTTGTCAAAGGATTGATCATTTGATCATTGGATGATCATAATTCATCAAGGAAAGATCAAAAATCAACAAAACCCTAAGTTTCAAAATTAGGGTTTTCTCCTAAAAAGTCAACTGAATTTGACTGGTCATAACTCTCTCATCCTTCATCCAAAAAATTCAAACCAAAGCTTATTTTGAAGGAAATTCAATTATCTTTCAAATGAAATTGGTCCCATGATCATTAGATTCACCATTTGAAAAATATGGACAAAGACATTACAGGTCATTTTCAAAGTCAACAAAAAGACACTTTTTTCAAAAGGACACACAAGGAGCATGGAAAATCATTTTGACATGAGACCAAAGACATTGGTTAGAGGACTCTTTGTGGTTTCCAAAAAGTGCAAGAACTCCTTCATATGACAAAAATTGAGGGAGTTACACCTTGTTGAAGTTGGCTAAATTTTGGGAAAATGCATGAAACCAACATTGATCAAAAATGTATTTTTTCCAAATGGGGCCTAATTTCCATAATCCAAACATGTCTACCATGATGTAAAGGGCCTCCCACGACCAAGACAAAGCCCACATCATTATTGTTCCATTTTTGGTTTAATTTTATCATATTTAAGATTAAATTGAAAAAGGAAAATGGAAGGATAATGCATAGCTTTGTTTCTAAGCATGACTCATCAAAGATCATTCAATATGCTGCAGCCAAGGAAGTACAGCAGGAGAAGTGTGGAAAATTCAAGCTATGGTGGCTTGAATTCAAAGCTACATATATATTAAAAAATTCAAAATTCAACAAAGACATAAATGCTCCCTAGCTTAGTTTCTAAGCACTTCTTTGCTTATATAAGAGCTAGCATACTTCAGTAATCAAGGAGAGACGAATTCAGAGCCATTCATATGCTTGTACCATGCTTGTAACAATTTGAAAATTTCAAAGAAATTCAAAATTCGAATTCTGAGTTTAAGCTTGTTTCAATACAAAATAAACACTCAAACACAATCCTTGAACATCACTAAACATAACCAGATCAATTGCAAGCCTTGAAACTCACTGAATCAAGCACTACAGGTCACAATTTGTTCAAACAAAAATCAACTCGTATCTGATCATTCATGCATGTTTAACAAGATGTAGACATATATTTGAGTTTAGTTTGATGTCCTGATCGTTTCTGGACATTTAATTAAAGTTTGGGGGCTTGTACACGAAACTACCATTTTAGGGTTTTTTAGCTCAAATTTAGGGTTCTTCGTTCGAGCCAAAAATAGAACAAATTAAGGGCATGGTTGAACTCAGTAGATCAAGACGAATCGAATGGACATGTCGCGCCAAATTTCTATTCATGTTTAACCCTATTCGCTATTTTGCAGGTTTAGAACACATCTATTACAGCGCTTTTCTCATAAAAACGCTGTTAAATGTGTTGGCTGAAGGTTGAAGATGATGAGGTGTCCTCACCTCATTGGACAGAACACGCGCGCCAGCATTTTTTAAATTTTGGGTTCCCATGTGCGCTTTCCAACATCTTTCCATGCACCCTCAATATCTGAGCCATTTGATCTCATTAATTCTCAATCCAACGCATCAAAACACGCACCCATATCATGGACCTCATTTAATTACCACACAGGATCACTGCTTTATTTTATTTTTCATTTTATTTTATATAACTTGCAAAATTATTTTAAAATAGTTTTAAAAATCCAAAAAATACAAAAAAAAATATTTTTAGTTTTCTAAAATAAAATATTATTTTTTGATATAAAAATATTTTATTTTTCTTCATAATTTAAATATTTTGCATAATTAATTAGTATATATGTTACATATTTGCTTTTTAATTATTTCAACCAATCAAAAAATCAAAAAAAAATTGTTCTTTTTATTAAATTAGGTTATATATATTATAGGCTAATTTTGTACATATTTAGAATAACTTTCTCTTTAAGTTTTAATTATTTGTATAATTATATGATTATTTAACTTAATAAATTCAAAATCAATTTCAAAAATTCCAAAAAAATCAGTTTTGCTTTAAAATTAATTAAAAGCATTTTGAACATATTTTAAACTTAATTATTAGGTTTAAATTTTATTTCCATCTTTTTCTCATTTTAATTAAATTAATCATGCATTAATTCTAATTAAAATCAATCATCAAAAAATCCAAAAATATTTCTTTTATTTTCTTGCAATTTAAATTCCTAAATAAATGTATAGGTTGTCAAATTCATGTAAATAGCGTAGTTTACATTTCCCGAAAAATCGATGTAATAGCGTAGATTTACTTTCCGCATTTTACATTTCCGCATTTTAAATTACAGCATATATAAAACTGCGTGTATGTCAAAGATAAAATTGAATCGTTAGATCACTAACTTCAAAGATAAAATATCTGAATCAAAACACAATCACACTTGCACCTCTTAAGGTAATCCCTCTTTTACTCTCTTCAAAAAATCAAGATCAAAATCAAATGCAAAGTCGAACTTTTGTTTACATCCGGTAAAAGGATAGTTTTTTAAAGGAAATAGGATAAGACCTTATAACTTAGGGTAGAACTCCTAATTTGCTTGCTCAGATCAAAACAAACAAATCTCTCATATATCATTGTTTTTCAAAATAAAACTTACAAAAAGACAATACTTTGTATATATCCAAACGAGGATCATTACGAAGTTAACGTTCTTTTTTCAAAAAACATATTTTGAAAGATAAAACACTTTGTATACATCCGCACAAGGATCATTACAAAGTCAATTTACAAAGGTATTTAAAACCACATACAAGCATTTCAAGGCGATAGAAAAGTGATTGAAAACAAGTGAGCTAAGCAAATTAAAGAGCCCATGGATAACCATGGATACAAAGGGTGCTAACACCTTCCCTTTGTATAACCTACCCCCTTACCCATAATTTCTTAAAGGTCTTTTTCTGTTTCTTTTATAAACATTTCCTTAATTGGATAAAATAAAAGTCGGTGGCGACTCTCTGATTTTCAAAAGCACAAAAGCACAAATAAAAAAGAGTCAGTTCGCGTATCTCTCCGCGAGAGGTATGGTAAAAAACCGAGGGCGACAGAACTGGCGACTCTGCTGGGGAATACTTTCAAAAAACAAAATGTTTTCAAAGGGGTTACCTTTAGAGTTTAGATCACTTCGATGTTTTCAATTGCTTGACTTGATTGCTCTATTTTCCAAAGGTTTGTTTGGGTATTTTGCTTGTGTGAAAGATTCTAACCCGAATCTCGAGATACCTTAAGTATGTGACAGTAAACCAAGGAAACTGTACGGCATGTACCGTTACGGTTGATCTGGTAGTCACCGTTAGTGCGATACTTTGGTTTATACTGATGTCCCTTGAAAACGATCAAGGAGTATATTAGGCTTCTGAAATGTCATTAAACACTAATTTGTCTTAGAACCTTTTAGTTGAACTTGACTTGTGGCCTATTAAGTGGCTAGCTTTGATATTGATCGAAGTTAGTTATCCTCGAGGAATATTTTGATCGGCCGTCTGAGCGTCGTATTGAGATATTGTCTCCAAGGATCATAGAACCCGAATACTATTCTAGGACAGGTTTTAACCAACTCAACTTCAGTGGGGAGGGTATCACCTATGAACTTCATGCAAGCCTTTAAACCTAAGGCTATTGTTTGATTTGTTTGTGTTTGCCACATGTTTGACATCATAGCATCATAACATCATAAGCATCATAAGCATATCATTTTCTCACTAATCATTTCAAGGATCAAAGAGTTTACCTTTGTTCTGTTATTGCAGGTAATGGCTCCCGCCACCAGAGATTACATCCGAATCAACATCTCAACGGTGCCATCTGATCTAAAAGACTTAGTATCAGAGTTTCCCAGGAATACTCAATTCACCGAAAAGCACGGTCACCTACTCCATTTGGTTACCTCAAAATTTGAAGAAGACATGATACGGGTCCTGTTCCAGTTCTTTGATCCCGAACATCATTGCTTTACCTTTCCTAATTACCAGTTAGTACCCACCTTGGAAGAGTTTTCTGAACTAATTGGATTACCTGTTCGAGATCAATTACCTTTCACTGGTTTAGAAAGGATTCCAAAACCTGAAATCATTGCTGCTGCCTTACATTTGCGAAAGTCAGAAATCGAGTCCAATTGGGAAACAAAGAGTGGAGTCCAGGGTTTGCTTGCTAAGTTCTTAATGGAAAAGGCTCGATTACTACTGGAAAACAAAAGTTACCCAGCTTTTGAGGAGGTTATAGCTCTTTTGATCTATGGGTTGGTTTTATTCCCTAATCCCGACCAGTTCATAAGTGTGCACATCATCAACCTTTTCTTAACCCGTAACCCGGTACCAACCTTGCTGGGAGACATTCTACATTCTCTATATACTCGTACCATGAAGAAACGAGGAACTCTTATGTGCTGTATACCACTACTGGCTAGATGGTTTACATTTCATCTTCCCCGATCAGTGTTGAGAAATGAACAAAGAATGCAATGGTCTCGCAGGATTATGTCTTTGTCTCATTCAGATATCCGGTGGAACAACTTCTTTCAAAGAGACATTACTATCATTGACCATTGTGGAGAGTACCCTAATGTGCCACTACTTGGCATCAAGGGAGGCATCACTTACAACCCCTCTCTAGCTTTACACCAATTCGGATATGCACGGAGAAATGGTCCTCATGACATGATTATCCGTGGCATTGTGTTTGATTACGAGAATGATTCCCACAGACACCGACGAAGGTTTATACATGCGTGGGGCAGTGTCTATAGAATAGAAAGCAAAACTTTGGGGCAATGGAATTCTATTCCTATGGAACCTTACCTCAGATGGGTGCGTACTCATGCTCAGAAGTTCATCATGCCATATCCCGCTATTCTACCTGTGACTATCGAGCCAGAAGTCGAAGGAGACGAACCTCGAGTTATTCTACATCCGGATATGCCAACTGATCTGGAAGAGTTGCAGAAATCTTGGGTTCAACTAAAAGAGGAAAGAGACACCTTCAAAGCACACTGTCAAGACTATGAGAGGAGATTATTGGAGCTCACCGGACAACTCCAAGAAGAACAGCAGATCAACACATTCCTGGGTGCAAAGAGAAAGCGTCCATGGGAGACCTGAGGGATCCTTCATTTTCTTTATTTTCTGTTTTGTAAGCCCGAATGAGGCAAAGAAAAAAAAAAGAAATAAAAGAAATAAATTGTTTGACTAACAAATGTTTGTTTTTCTTTTGTTTTAACAAATCTAAACTCTAAGATCCTTGAAAACATTGCATATACATTTCATTGCATATACATTTCATTCATAAACATTGCATATGCATTTCATTCATACACATTGCATAACAGGTTCACATGACGGATTTCTCATCTCCTCGCTGTTTATTACAGTTAGAAGAGATGGAATCTGAGACAAGCATCAAGAATCTCGAAGCACAGAACGCCCAAGTTCAAGTAGCAATTCTGGAACTGGCAAAGGGGCAACAAGAACTGAAAGCCCTGATAACCAAGAAGAAAAAGAAGCCCAAAGGATCTGTAGGCTTGAGTCACCTGAAAAGGAAAATCAAAATCCCAGTCAAAAAGTCCAAAAAACCACCGATCCCTGAAATAGTCGGTGATGGTGAACAAGGAGACAATCACAGCAACCAGGGTTCTGCTAAACCCTCCCTCTCTTCTAATGAAGAAGATTTTCATTCTGGAGACGAACAGGATGATGACAAATAACGGCAGTTGGAAGAACGCATGAAAGCTATGGAGATACAAAAAATACCTGGTTTAGATTTCAATGATCGGGGACTCGTCTCAGATGTTGTTATCCCTCCAAAGTTCAAAGTTCCTGTCTTTGCAAAGTATGATGGAGTTTCTTGTCCAAAACTACATCTGAGGTCCTATGTGAGGAAGATACAACCTCATACAGCAGATAACAAATTGTGGATTCACTTCTTCCAAGAAAGCCTATCGGGTACACAACTCGAGTGGTACTACCAGTTGGAAAGTACAAAAGTTCATACCTGGGAAGATTTAGCTGCTGCTTTTTACAAGCAGTATCAATACAATGCTGATCTTGCACCAACCCGTACTCAACTAAGGGGCATGTCCATGGCACCAAAAGAAAGTTTCAAAGGATATGCACAAAAATGGAGAGATATGGCTGGAAGGGTTCAACCACCTTTATCAGATCACGAGCTAGTTGACATGTTCATGGGCACTTTAACTGGCCCTTTCTACAGTCATTTGCTGGGAAGCTCATCATCAGGTTTCACTGACCTGATATTGACTGGAGAACGTGTCGAAAGCGGCATTCAAAGTGGAAAAATTCAAATAGGATCTTCCTCTGGTACTACAAAAAGGCCCATCAGTGGGAGGAATGAGGTCAATACAATGCAAAGTCTGAAAGGTCGCAAAAATGAGCATCACCAATCTGTAGGAGCAGTTCTGATCTCCGCATCTGCGCCTCAAAAAGATCAACCGCCAAAATATACGCGTCGACCAGATGTGCCAAGAAGAAATTTTACCAGAATCAATATGCCAATCTCTCAAGCATTGCAGCATTTGTTAAAAGCAGATTTGATCACATTGAAAGACCCTCCAAAGAACGTCAACACTTCCTCTCCGAGTTATCGCCCCGATGCAACATGTGCGTATCACTCTAACTGTCCAGGACATGACGCAGATCATTGTTGGGCCCTAAAAAGTAAAATACAAGACATGATAGATGCTGGGGAAATTGAGTTCGATCCTCCAGAAATGCCAAATGTCATCACTGCACCAATGCCAAAGCACGACAAAACTGTTAATGCTATCCAGGACACTGTTTACATCTATGATGTGAGGGAATTGTCTGTTAGAACAAGATTTGTTCTTATCAATTATCTTAGTTTTGATGATAACAATAATATGAATTTTGCTTAAGATAATATGGTACTCTTATCCAATGCAATTTCCCTTTCAGGAAATATATAAAGAGTACGCATAATTCAGCGCTCAGAAGATGTGTCTCAAATGGTTCAGCATGCAACATCAGAACATGGTCTGGCAAGACATCAGAAGATGGTCGAAGCAGAATCAGAACATGGGTCTATGGAAGCATCAGAAGAACATGAGATCAGAAGCACTGAAAATCAGAAGATGGTATCACGCTCAGAAGCACTTCAAGGTCAGAAGATCAGAAGATGCTGTGCACCAAGCTGTTTGACTCTGATGATATTCAAACATCGTATTCACAAACATCAGATCAGAAGGAAGTACACGTGGCAGACTACGCTGACTGACAAAAGGAACGTTAAAGCTACTAAAGGCTACGTCAGTAGACACAGCGTGAACAAGGCTCGAGGTAGTTGACAAAAGCGTATAACATTAAATGCAAAGCTGTACGGAACACGCAAAGCATTAAATGCATTCAACGGTCATCTTCTCAACGCCTATAAATATGAAGTTCTGATGAGAAGCAAGAAAAAACGATTCTGCACAAAATCAACTTATATCAAACTTGCTGAAACGCTGTTCAAATCTAAACTCAGAATCTTCATCTTCATCAAAGCTCACTACATTGCTGTTGTAATAACTTAGTGAGATTAAGCTTAAACTGTAAGAGAAATATCACAGTTGTGATTATCGCTTTCAAGAAGCATTTGTAAACTCTTGAATTGATTACATTAAGTTGTAAGGAACTAGAGTGATCGGTTGATCAGTATACTCTAGGAAGTCTTGGCAGTTGGCTGAGCAGTTTGTAACTAGAGTGATCAGGTTGATCAGAATACTCTAGAGGAAGTCTTAGCAGTTGGCTGAGCAGAAAGTCTTAGGAGTGAACTAAGCCTAGAGTGATCGTGTTGATCAGTAGACTCTAGAAAAAGTCTTAGGAGTGAATTAAGCAGTTGTTCCTGGAGTGATCAGGTTGTGATCAGAAGACTCTGGAAGACTTAGTTGCGGCTAAGTGGAAAACCATTGTAATCCGTGCGATTAGTGGATTAAATCCTCAGTTGAGGTAAATCATCTCTGCGGGGGTGGACTGGAGTAGCTTCGTTAACAGCGAACCAGGATAAAAATATTTGTGCATTTATTTTTATCGTCCAAGATTTAAAGTCACACTTATTCAATCCCCCCCTTTCTAAGTGTTTTTCTATCCTTCAATTGGCATCAGAGCGCCGGTTCTAAGGTGCAAGCACTTAACCGTGTTTAGAAAAGATTCAGGAAGAGAAAAACGCTTCATTTAAAAGATGGTTGATGAAAGTGAAAGGACTATACCTACACCTGCATCTACATCTGGCTCTGCTGAGCAATACAACGGTAACAATGGTTATACTAGACCGCCGGTATTTGATGGTGAAAACTTTGAATACTGGAAAGATAAACTGGAAAGTTACTTTCTGGGTCTAGATGGTGATCTATGGGATCTTCTGATGGATGGTTACAAACATCCTGTAAATGCCAGAGGCGTAAAGCTGTCAAGGCAAGAAATGAATGATGATCAAAAGAAGCTTTTCAGGAATCATCATAAATGTAGAACTGTTTTGCTGAATGCTATCTCTCATGCTGAGTATGAGAAGATATCTAACAGGGAAACGGCCTATGACATATATGAGTCCTTGAAAATGACTCATGAAGGAAATTCTCAAGTCAAGGAGACAAAAGCTCTTGCCTTAATCCAGAAGTATGAAGCCTTCAAGATGGAGGATAATGAAGACATTGAAAAGATGTTTTCGAGATTTCAAACTCTTACTGCTGGATTGAGAGTTCTTGACAAAGGATACACCAAGGCTGATCATGTGAAGAAAATCATCAGAAGCTTACCCAGAAGATGGGGTCCTATGGTGACTGCATTCAAGATTGCAAAGAATCTGAATGAAGTTTCTCTGGAAGAGCTTATCAGCGCCTTGAGAAGTCATGAAATAGAGCTGGACGCAAATGAGCCTCAAAAGAAAGGTAAGTCTATTGCATTAAAATCAAATATCAAGAAATGCACTAACGCTTTTCAGGCCAGAGAAGAAGATCCTGAAGAATCAGAATCTGAAGAAGAAGATGAACTGTCCATGATTTCCAGAAGGCTAAATCAACTCTGGAAGACCAAGCAAAGGAAGTTCAGAGGCTTCAGAAGTTCAAGGAAATTTGAACGTGGAGAATCTTCTGATGAAAGAAGATTTGACAAGAAGAAGGTCATGTGCTATGAATGCAATGAGCCTGGACACTACAAGAATGAATGTCCAAATCTTCAAAAGGAAAGTCCCAAGAAAAAGTTTCATAAGAAGAAAGGTCTTATGGCAACCTGGGATGAGTCAGAAGATGATTCAGAAGATGAGCAGGCCAACTGTGCGCTGATGGCGACAGAAGATGACGGATCAGAATCTACATCAGAATCAGATTCTGAAGAGGTATTTTCTGAACTTACTAGAAATGAGTTAGTTTCCGGTCTAACTGAACTTCTGGAACTCAAGTCTCAGATTAGTCTCAAATACAAAAAGCTGAAAAAGCAATTTGAATTTGAAACAAAGAAGCTTGAGTTGGAGAATTCTGAATTGAAAGAAAAACTTTTAAAATTATCCAATAATGTTGGATCTCCTTCTGATTCAGAAAAATCCACTCCTAGTCTGAACCATATTCTGAAAGAATATGATTTAAGTTTCAGAAAGTTCCTATCTAGAAGTATTGGCAGAAGTCAGCTAGCTTCTATGATATATGCTGTGTCTGGAAACAAAAGAGTTGGCATTGGTTATGAGGGTGAAACCCCATACAAACTTGAACCTGTTGATGAAATGAAAATTACATACAAGCCATTGTATGATCAGTTCAAGTATGGCCACTCTCATGATATTAGGCACACCTCACATGCACAAAGTTTTCACATAACACACACTAAGAAGCATGTGACACAACCTAGGAAATATCATAAAACTCACATTAAGAATTATCATGCTGTTCCTCCTATTGCTTACAATGTTAAACCCAAGTTCAATCAGAACTTGAGAAAATCTAACAAGAAAGGACCCAAAAAGATGTGGGTACCTAAGGATAAGATTATTCCTATTGCAGATATCCTTGGCTGCAAGAAGGACAAAGCACAACATGTCATGGTACCTGGACTCTGGATGCTCGCGACACATGACAGGAAGAAGGTCTATGTTCCAAGACCTGGTGCTTAAGTCTGGAGGAGACGTCAAGTTCGGAGGAGATCAGAAGGGCAAGATAATTGGCTCTGGAACTATAAAGTCTGGTAACTCTCCTTCCATTTCTAATGTACTTCTTGTAGAAGGATTAACTCATAACCTCTTATCTATCAGTCAATTAAGTGACAATGGTTATGATATAATCTTCAATCAAAAGTCTTGCAAGGCTGTAAATCAGAAGGATGGCTCAATCCTATTTACAGGCAAGAGGAAGAACAACATTTATAAGACAGATCTGCAAGATCTTATGAGTCAGAAGGTGACTTGTCTTATGTCTGTTTCTGAAGAGCAGTGGGTCTGGCACAGAAGATTAGGTCATGCTAGTTTGAGAAAGATCTCTCAGATTAACAAACTGAATCTTGTCAGAGGACTCCCTAATTTGAAATTCCAATCAGATGCTCTTTGTGAAGCATGTCAGAAGGGCAAGTTCTCCAAACCTGCATTCAAGTCTAAGAATGTTGTTTCTACCTCAAGGCCATTAGAACTCTTGCACATTGATCTGTTTGGCCCAGTCAAAACAGCATCTGTCAGAGGAAAGAAATATGGATTAGTCATCGTAGATGATTATAGCCGCTGGACATGGGTAAAATTCTTGAAACACAAGGATGAGACTCATTCAGTGTTCTTTGATTTCTGCATTCAGATTCAATCTGAAAAAGAGTGTAAAATCATAAAGGTCAGAAGTGATCATGGTGGTGAATTTGAGAACAGACCCTTTGAAGAATTCTTCAAAGAAAATGGTATTGCCCATGATTTCTCTTGTCCTAGAACTCCACAGCAAAATGGGGCTGTAGAACGAAAGAATAGGACTCTTCAAGAAATGGCCAGAACCATGATCAATGAAACCAATATGGCTAAGCATTTCTGGGCAGAAGCAATAAACACTGCATGTTATATTCAGAATAGAATCTCTATCAGACCTATTCTTAATAAGACTCCCTATGAATTGTGGAAGAATAAAAAGCCCAACATTTCATATTTCCATCCTTTTGGATGTGTGTGCTTTATTCTAAACACTAAAGATCATCTTGGTAAGTTTGATTCCAAAGCTCAAAAGTGTTTCCTTCTTGGATATTCTGAACGCTCAAAAGGCTACAGAGTATACAATACTGAAACATTGGTTGTAGAAGAATCAATCAATATCAGGTTTGATGATAAGCTTGGTTCTGAAAAACCAAAGCAAGTTGATAATTTTGCAGGTTGTGATATTGACATATCAGAAGTTGTTGAGCCAAGAAGCAACGCATCAGAAGCAGAGCTTCTCAGAAGCAAAGAATCTGAAGATCAAGTATCAGCTTCTCTGGAGGATCTAAGTATTTCTGAAGAACCATCTGTCAGAAGATCATCCAGACTCATCTCTGGTCATTCAGAAGATGTCATTCTTGGAAAGAAGGATGATCCAATCAGAACAAGAGCATTCCTTAGAAACAATGCAGACTGTCAATTAGGTCTTGTATCTTTGATCGAGCCAACTTCTGTTGATCATGCTCTAGAAGATCCAGACTGGATAATTGCTATGCAAGAAGAACTAAATCAGTTTACAAGGAATGATGTTTGGGATCTTGTTCCTAGACCAGATGGATTCAATATAATTGGTACAAATTGGGTCTTCAGAAACAAGCTCAGAATGAGAAGATGAGAAATTCTTACGTATGAGTATCCTTTGATATGAAATTTTTGTTAAGAAGTTCTGATAGAAATCAATTAGAAATTGTGATTCAGTTATTACTAACGTTTCAGTGTCTAAGTTGATTCAGAACCTCTCTTTAAAGCAAAACAGCTGTTACGTTTTATCTCGGGATGGTAAACCTGTCGTTACTATTCATGGATAAGCGCGCGTGCAGTTGAAGGGACGCCGACCATAGGTAACTGTGCCAGTCACTTCATTTGTCTTTATTATCTCTCCTCACGTCACGTAACGTTAAATGCTAGTCATCATTCGTTTCACTTTATTTTCTTTTAAATACTCTTCAAAATGGTTTTTTGGTTTCCTATCTTTTTGTTTTCCTCTTAAAAGTTTTCTCTCTCTCTCTCTCTCTCTCGGTTTTCATTTCTTCTCTCAAAACCTAGCGTTCACCCTAAGCCTGTTGAAGCTCCATGACTCAAAGGCGACAGATCTCTGTGCATCTCGGGATGGCTCTTCTAATACCGCTCAAGTCAGACTCTTCTTTGATGTTGTTATCAACTTTCACCCAAAGACAGAAGACTTTCTTGAGTTATGGGAGGAGGTTAAGAATGATATTCTTAACTTCTATGTTAAGGGAAAGCCCCGTTTGCAACATTAGCTCTCTGTCTGTGAACTGTCCCTCACTTCCTCCTTGGTTCTGGGATCTCTCCTACAGTGGAGGTTTCAGTCTGGAAGACAAGAAGTCCTCCGGGATTCTTGATGGGTTGACACAGAGCGTGTCTAGCTAGGGTTCTGTTTTTAATTTTTGTAGTGATTTCCCTTTTGGAAATCCTTTTTTGTATTTGCTAGGAATGTTTTTCTGCTTGTTAAACATAGGAACCTTTTGTAATATCTTTTGATGATCAATGAAAAAGTTTCTTTGTGTTTTACATTCCAGTAAATGTTTTCTTTTGTCGTTTTATACATCTGAATTTTTTTATATATTCTTTTTGATGTTATGACAAAAAGGGGGAGAAAGATAAATGATAAATGATTTGATTAAATCTATCAGTTGCTGGGTAAAGGCTCACACACATTCACTAACAAGAACTGCAAGTTCTATATGGTTTAAGTGTTTTGCAGGTACAGAGAAGTGAAGTTATCTTCAAAGCAAACACTAGAAGCAAAACCATGGAAACTGAAGCAAGCTGAGTGCTGTCAAGCTTCAGAGATCAGAAGCAAGAAAGAAGAATGAATCAGAAGCACTGATAATAGAATTTGAATATCATTGTCTATCCTGTTATGACAAAATTCTATTTGCCCTGATACATATAATGTTATGGCTCTGATACATTATTTGCTCTGATACATGTTTTTAGCCTAAATGCTCTGATAAATTTGGCTCTGATACATATCATGTATTTGAATATACATTTTATGTTCTAACTCGTTCATGCTGACTTTTGTCGTTTAGTTTTTGTTCTGTAACATTTCAGGATGTAGAGATGCTCAGATGATGGTCTGGTACATTCAACAATGTTCTGATACAAATCTAGCATGAAGTGATGTTGGTAGACATTCAAAGTTCTGAAGCTATCCGAGGGAAGCAGAAATCAGAAGATGTGAATGTTCTAAAAGATCCAGTAATTCAAGTTCTGAAGCTGTCCTGAATGGAAGCAGAAGTCAGAAGCTGTGAATGTTCTGAAGATCAAAGAAATTCAAGTTCTGAAGCTGTCCAATGGAAGCAGAAGTCAGAAGCTATGAATTCTCTGAAGGCAGAAGCTTATATGATCGTCTCTACCGAAATAATCAGGGAAGTCTTTTATCAAAGTTCTTCGAGTATTTATTTCAGGGGGAGATTATTTATCTCAGGGGGAGATTGTTAATCTCAGGGGGAGACATATTCATATGCTTACGCTATAGCTGTGTAATTTGTCTTTTGCCGTCTACTCTTTCTGATCGCAAATTCATATCATTTATATATGTTTTTGTCATCATCAAAAAGGGGGAGATTGTTAGAACAAGATTTGTTCTTATCAATTATCTTAGTTTTGATGATAACAATAATATGAATTTTGCTTAAGATAATATGGTACTCTAATCCAATGCAATTTCCCTTTCAGGAAATATATAAAGAGTACGCATAATTCAGCGCTCAGAAGATGTGTCTCAAATGGTTCAGCATGCAACATCAGAACATGGTCTGGCAAGACATCAGAAGATGGTCGAAGCAGAATCAGAACATGGGTCTATGGAAGCATCAGAAGAACATGAGATCAGAAGCACTGAAAATCAGAAGATGGTATCACGCTCAGAAGCACTTCAAGGTCAGAAGATCAGAAGATGCTGTGCACCAAGCTGTTTGACTCTGATGATATTCAAACGTCGTATTCACAAACATCAGATCAGAAGGAAGTACACGTGGCAGACTACGCTGACTGACAAAAGGAACGTTAAAGCTACTAAAGGCTACGTCAGTAGACACAGCGTGAACAAGGCTCGAGGTAGTTGACAAAAGCGTATAACATTAAATGCAAAGCTGTACGGAACACGCAAAGCATTAAATGCATTCAACGGTCATCTTCTCAATGCCTATAAATATGAAGTTCTGATGAGAAGCAAGAAAAAACGATTCTGCACAAAATCAACTTATATCAAACTTGCTGAAACGCTGTTCAAATCTAAACTCAGAATCTTCATCTTCATCAAAGCTCACTACATTGCTGTTGTAATAACTTAGTGAGATTAAGCTTAAACTGTAAGAGAAATATCACAGTTGTGATTATCGCTTTCAAGAAGCATTTGTAAACTCTTGAATTGATTACATTAAGTTGTAAGGAACTAGAGTGATCGGTTGATCAGTATACTCTAGGAAGTCTTGGCAGTTGGCTGAGCAGTTTGTAACTAGAGTGATCAGGTTGATCAGAATACTCTAGAGGAAGTCTTAGCAGTTGGCTGAGCAGAAAGTCTTAGGAGTGAACTAAGCCTAGAGTGATCGTGTTGATCAGTAGACTCTAGAAAAAGTCTTAGGAGTGAACTAAGCAGTTGTTCCTGGAGTGATCAGGTTGTGATCAGAAGACTCTGGAAGACTTAGTTGCGGCTAAGTGGAAAACCATTGTAATCCGTGCGATTAGTGGATTAAATCCTCAGTTGAGGTAAATCATCTCTGCGGGGGTGGACTGGAGTAGCTTCGTTAACAGCGAACCAGGATAAAAATATTTGTGCATTTATTTTTATCGTCCAAGATTTAAAGTCACACTTATTCAATCCCCCCCTTTCTAAGTGTTTTTCTATCCTTCATTGTCAACTCCACTCCTTGAAGTCAAAAGAAAGCTAATCCAAGCTGGTTACTTTCCAGGTTGTGACCCTGATTGCTTTTATTGCACACACCTACCCAATGGTTGTAAAAATCTGAGAATGGGAATTCAAAAGTGGATGGATCGCCGTATCATTATGTTTGAGAGGCTACCTTCCATGGATGTTTTATGCGAAGTCTTTGCAAACGGGATGAGAATAGAGGACGTCTCAGTGGTTTCCAACATACCATTAAAAATCCCTACCAAAGCTCCTTTCAAAATTTCTGCTACACCCAAAGTGGCATCGGTAATCATTACGAGTCCAACTCCATTTCCATACTCCTCAGACAAAGTTGTCCCGTGGAGTTATGACACTAATGTTTATGTCCATGGAGTTAAACAGAATACCTTGACCGAAGAGGCCCTGAATTTTACTACTCCAACTGTTGATAATATTGTGGGTACCAGTAAGATTACGAGAAGCGGAAGGATCTTTTCACCAGAAATTTCTCCAAATGTGGTTACTAATCCAGTCCAGGTCCCAGTTCCTAATCAAGATATCAACGCTCGAGGCAAAGAGCCACAAGTTGAACCAGTTCAAATACCGGTTGAAGTCACTATTGAGGATCCATCAAAGCAAGAAATGGAGGAAATATTGAAAATCATCTGCAAGAGTGATTACAATATTGTCGAACAACTGGGGCATACTGCTTCAAAAATCTCAATGCTGTCTCTGCTAAAGTATTCAGAAGCTCATGCCAAAGCCCTAATGAAGTTCCTGAAAGCTGCACATGTACCACAAGAGATTTCAATCGATCAATTTGAAAATTGTGTTGCCAGTCTAACAGTAAATAATGGCCTCGGTTTCTCTGATGTTGATCTAACCCCTGCTGGAAAGAATCACAATAAAGCCCTACACATCTCCATTGAATGTAATGGCACCACTCTATCTCATGTGCTGGTAGATAACGGTTCTTCTTTGAACGTATTACCAAAAACAGTACTAGAAAAGCTTGACTTCGAAGGAATTATGTTACAACCAAGCGATGTTGTGGTAAGAGCCTTCGACGGGTCAACAAGAACAATATACGGAAAGGTGAATCTCCCAATCAGAGTGGGCTCTCAGATCTTTGATTCTACCTTTTACGTAATGGAAATTCACCCAGCATATTCCTGCTTACTAGGACGCCCTTGGATACATGGGGCAAATGCTGTAACTTCTACCCTACATCAGAAGTTGAAGTATCCAATAAAAGGAAAAATTGTCACAGTTTATGGCGAAGAGGAATATTTGGTTAGTCACCTGAGTAACTCCAAGTATGTTGAGTTGGATGACGAATTCATCGAAACTCCCTGCCAATCTTTTGAGGTGGTCTCTCCAGATGTCTCTACTACAAAGCATATTTCTGCTACTCCAACTACAGCTATGGCTTCTCTCAAAAATGCCAAAACTGTGATCGAAAAAGGTGGTTGCACAATATGGGGACAGCTCCTCGATGTACCTTACAAGTCCGACAAGCTAGGCCTGGGCTATGCTAATGGAAATCAAAAGAACAATCAAAGTCCTTGTTCTGGAGGATTAATGTCACATTTCATCAGCCAAGGAGTAAATGCTATTGAAGACGATGGAGTGTTCTTGAACCATATCATTCAGCCATACCCAAATGAAGTTCCACCCCTTCCCATGGGAGTTTGGGATACTTTGGGAGAACCAAGCGGCGAATATAATTTTCAGTATACCGCACCTCAGAGTTCTTTTATTGCTACAGAAGACATTACCCCAACTGGATGGGGCAATCAATTTGAAAATGGCAAAAGTTTCACAAGTTCCATCACTGAGCAATATCAAAATCCACCTAAAGAAGTTTGGGATACTTTAGGAGAGCCAAGTGGCAAATATGACTTTATGGTGAAATATTCCGCTCCTCCGAGCTCACAAGTCGCCATTGAAGAAATTGTCCCAACTGGATGGGATGAACATTACGACGACAATTTCACTCTTGAAGAAGCCAGGGAAACACCAAATAACGAGGGTTATTTTCTGTCACAGTACACTACTCAGCAGAATGCACAAGTCTCCCTCAAAGACATCATCCCGACTAGATGGGACGGCCTTATCGAGTATCTCGCTCAGCCAACAGAGGTACCTCAACGTGGATCCTCATATCCAACAGATCATCCTACTTATCCCGAAAGATCACCGACTCATTTCCCCACCAATGAAATCAACGTTGTGGAAGATAAAGAAGACAACTGCAACTGGAACAGCTGGATACTCCCTGCTAACCACAATGGATTGAACAACTGGGAAGCTGAGGATGTGATCTCCTTTGATCAGGAGTAAATGCAATTCCCTGTTTTCATTGTTTATATTGTGCAAAGATAAAAATGGTTCCTGTACTATCGAACCATGGACTTGAAAGCCGTGTGCCTTGCCCGAAGCACACTGGTCCTTTTATAAGGGTTTGTCATATCATGATCATGTGCATTCAATAAAATCATGGGACGTTTGCATATTCAAAATTTTGTGATCCTTTTTCTTTCTGTGCTTTATTCATTTTTTCAAAATAGCTATGTTTTCTTACACACACCCACATAAACAAATGCAGATTCACATTCACTTTGGATCCAGTCGATAACGATTCTGCTATTGCCTGTCATGACTTTGAAAATCCGATCTACCAAACTGAGGACGAAAGTGAGGAAGATTGTGAGGTACCAAGAGAGCTTGCAAGGCTGCTAGAACAAGAAGAAAAGACTATACAACCGCATGAAGAACCAATTGAGGTCATCAACTTGGGCAGCAACGAAGAAAAGAAAGAAGTCAAGATAGGGGCTGATCTAGAAAACAGTGTCAAGCAAAGACTGATTCAAATGTTGCAGGACTACGTCGAGATATTCGCCTGGTCCTATGAAGATATGCCTGGCCTTGACACGAATATTGTGGTTCATCGCCTGCCAATCAAAGAAGGTAGCACTCCAGTCAAAAAAGATCAAAGACGATGTTGAAAAGCAATTCAATGCCGGTTTTCTGAAAGTTGTGAGTTATCCTCCTTGGATAGCTAACATAGTACCTGTGCCCAAAAAAGACGGGAAAGTCAGAATGTGTGTAGACTACAGAGATCTGAACTGGGCAAGCCCCAAAGATGATTTCCCTTTACCTCACATCGATGTACTGGTTGACAATACCGCACAATGCAAGGTATTCTCCTTCATGGATGGATTCTCAGGGTACAATCAAATCAAGATGGCACCCGAAGATATGGAAAAAACAACTTTCACAACACCCTGGGGAACCTTTTGTTACAAAGTAATGCCCTTTGGTTTAAAGAATGCGGGAGCTACATATCAACGTGCAATGGTAGCTCTGTTCCATGATATGATTCCTCAGGAGATAGAGGTGTATGTCGATGATATGATTGCAAAGTCCAACACCAAAGAAGAACATCTGAGTCATCTACACAAGCTATTTGACAGACTCAAGAAATACAGGTTACGACTGAATCCAAACAAGTGTACCTTTGGAGTAAGATCCGGTAAACTCTTAGGTTTCATCGTCAGCAGCAAAGGTATTGAGGTTGATCCTGCCAAGGTCAAAGCCATTCAAGAAATGCCTATACCCCGTACTGAGAAACAAGTCAGAGGATTCTTGGGACGTCTGAATTACATAGCCAGATTTATTTCCCATATGACTACTACTTGTGTGCCGATCTTCAAACTATTGAAGAAAGATCAAGTGGAAAGATGGAATGACAAATGCCAATTAGCTTTTGACAAGATCAAAGAATATCTCCAAAAACCGCCAATCTTGTTACCACCAGTGGAAGGAAGACCTCTGATAATGTACCTAACTGTGTTAGAAGATTCAATGGGGTGTGTACTGGGGCAACATGACGAGTCCGGCCGAAAGGAGCATGCAATCTACTATCTTAGCAAAAAGTTTACCGATTGTGAAACAAGATACTCACTACTCGAAAAAACTTGCTGTGCCTTAGCATGGGCGGCTCGCCGACTAAGACAATATATGCTAAATCACACCACTTTCCTAATCTCCAAAATGGATCCTATCAAATATGTGTTCGAAAAACCTGCTCTCTCTGGAAGAATAGCACGATGGCAAATGATCTTAACAGAATATGACATCCAGTACACTTCGCAAAAAGCAATCAAAGGAAGTGTGGTAGCTGATCATCTGGCTCATCAAGCAGTGGATGATTATCAAGCATTAAACTTTGACTTCCCAGATGAAGACATTATGCTAGTCACTGACTACAAACAACCAGGACCGGAAGAAGGACCCGAGCCAGGAACCCGATGGACTATGGTTTTTGATGGAGCCTCTAATGCGCTTGGCAATGGCATCGAAGCTGTGATCATTTCCCCTGCAGGAATTTATACACCATTCACTGCCAGATTATGTTTCAACTGCACTAACAATATAGCCGAGTACGAAGCATGTATTCTGGGTCTCAAAGCTGCAATTGATCTAAGAATCAAGTTCCTGGGGGTCTACGGAGACTCGGCGCTTGTGATTTATCAAGTCAAAGAGGAATGGGACACGAAGCACCCGAACCTAATTCCATACAAAGAATATGTGCTGAGTTTGATTCCTTACTTTGAAGAGATCACTTTTGAACACATCCCGCGCGAAGAAAATCAACTAGCTGATGCCTTAGCTACCATGTCATTGTGGTTGTCATTTTTTTCTACCTCCCCGTTTCACTTGGGAGGACGGCACGCTAGACCCTTCACGCAAAATTTGGAAGGAGAATGCGCCCGTGGTGGGATGAATTTTGTTTCAGTTCTTCCTACGATATCACACGAACTTTCTTATTTGTCCTACGAGTAGGAAAGGGAAAAAAGGATCTCAACTAAACCCTAGGAGTTTGCTAAGTGTGGGGATTCACCTAGACTAGAAATTCTGGAGTCCGGGGGGTCGGTTATACATAGGGAAGTGTTTAAACACCCTACATATCTGTAGTACTCTACAGGAACCTTCTCTGTGTCTAAATGTGTTTGTGCTGCTAATGATTATTGGGAAAGTTTCTCCTTTGTATTAGGAGAAGGAATTGAATTGAATAAAAGAAAGAGTGACAGACAGACAGACTATTTTTTGGTATTTTATTACCTCGCTGAGATTCCTTGTGAACCTCATGCCTACATATCCCTAATGGAAGTCAGAGCTTAATGTAGTTCGGGGAACTAATTAATTATTAATTATTTTTGGGTGCCTTGCTTGAAGCTCAAGGTTGAAGCTTGAATTAAATCTCTGTTTACAGTAAAGAGACATGAAGTTATCTTTACAGAGAGGTATTTCTACTATTCCACCACAAACATTTTAAAAGAGTGACAGAATGATTGAATTCATTTCATTAAGAGAGTGACCTTACTTGTGTGTTTGCAGGTATGCTAGTATCTCTTAAATGAAAGGAAGATGCTCGTCCAAATTAGGGAAAGTTACCACATGTCTGGGTTTTACTGCCAGCTCATGCCTTTCAAAATCCTAAATGGGAGACTTGATTAAAATGAAATGTAATGTTTGTTTGTTTGAATGTGGTGAGATAGAGGAAAGATCTCTCTATATAGATAAGCTATGTCTATCTACTGTATAAAAGATTTGATTTTTAACTGGCTTGTATGAGGCCCAAGCTTGAGGCTTTTTGATTGATTTATTATTTATTGACTCCGGGAGATGACTCCATTGGGGGTTAATTACAAGGAATTTTGGTGTTCTGTACAAAGCCCAGAATTGAGGCTGACTCTAACTAGGGGAAATATTATTTTCTGCCTTGTACAAAGCCCAAGGTTCTGGCGGACTCTTAAATAAACTGAGTATGGATGACTTTATGGGGAAAAGATCCTAGATGTTAGGAATCTTTGTCACATGAAATATGGTTTATCTGCCTTGTACAAAGCCCAAGGTTGTGGCTACTGAATGATGAAAGACTCACTGGGGAGACTCTATTATCTGCCTTGCACAATGCCCATGGTTGAGGCTGACTATTAACAGGGGAGTTTTATTGTTTTGGTGCCTTGTATGAAGCCCAAGGTTGAGGCTAACTATTTTTTGTTGGGTTTTGACTCTACTGAAGGGTTTATTTATTAAAAGACTGATTTTTTTGGAAGCTAACCCTTTCTAGGGATTTTGACTCAGCTGGTGAGTTTATCTTTTGAAAAGAATGATTTTTGGAAGCTAACCCTTTCCAGGGGTTTTATTCTTTTAAACAGGTTTTTATTAATTGACTTTGGAGGCTAACCCTTTCCAGGGGTTTTGACTCTTTTGGGGAAATTATCTCCTAAGAGAAATGAATCTTTGGATTTGAAGGAGTGATTTTGGAGGCTAACCCTTTCCAGGGGTTTTTTATTAAGATGAAAGAATGATTTGGAGGCTAACCTTTTCCAGGGGTTTTTATTAAGATGATTGGCAGAAAGATTATCTAGTGGAGACTTCTTGTTTAAAGCCCAAGATGAAGGCTGACTCTTGCTGAGGATAAGCAAACATGGATCCTAGACTCTGCTAAGGAAGATTAATGAAGATAAGGGTGACAGAGACTGTCCATGTCTCTCATTCCAAAAGGTGTACTCAATGTAAAATTGAGACAAACTTAGCTTGTTTAAAGTCTGGTTTAAATTGGAAGAAACTCACCGGGGTAGGTTAAAAGGTGACTAAAGACCTGTTCCTATGTTTATAAGAAACCTGGTGGGTCCTTGTATACAAGCTCAAGAGGAAGCTGGAAATGCTTTTAAGAAGCCTGTGGGTCCTTGTACAAAGCCCAAGAGGAGGCTAATCGAGGGTCATCAAGGGTCCTTGTTATAGCACAAGAGAAAGCTATGTGGTTTTGAACTTATTTTGGCTTTAAACAAATGGGTAAGAGGTTTCACGGGGAATAATTCCTCTTTGGGTGGATGTGTCCTATTTTTTTTGGATTCTAAGGTTTTTGCCAAGATGTTTCACCGGGAATAATTCATCTTGGGGGTTTGAACTACAGATCTCTAATTAGGAAAGAGCCTTCACCGGGAAGACATTCTCAATCCTAGGTCATATTCCTATAATATATATATAGTTTAACTATCTTAGGTTTACACTCAAACATAGTTCTAATATATATATAAACAGTTCTATATTTGACAGTAATTTAAATAAAGACTGTAAATTGAAAGCTTGTAAAGCCTAACCTGGATGGAGTGGAGGCCTTTGAAGAAGTATGTACAAAGCCTTACCAACAATTGATGGATAACAGTTGAATATATATGATAAACAGTTAATGGTTTTTTTGAAAACAGAAGAAGTGAAGATGGACATAGGTCACATAGGTATCTGAAGAGTTTCACCGGGAATAATGCCCTTCAAATACCAGAAGAATATTTTGAAAACAGAAAGAAGATTTTGTAAATACAGTTTTTGAAAACAAACTAAGAAAAGAAAAAGGTGTTGGGACTTACACTCTATTAGAGGCCCACTTAAAAATGATTTACTGTTAATGAGAAACAGTTGAAAAAAGATTGAAATGATATAAGGTTTTGTTGTTTGAAAACCTTAATCGTCTGTTTAATCGAAGATTGAAAACAGTTTTGCAAATTGACAAAAGTCAACTTAATCAAGGTAAAGATAAAATCTATACCTAATTAAGACCTAAATGATTGGGGTTTTATCATAAAATTATTTACAAGAATAATCAGGTCAAAACAAAATAAAAATGTATATTTAAAGTATTTAAGAAAACACTTAAAACATACTATTTTAAACCTAATAAAAATACATGAAATAAATAATATTTTTATGATTTTTTGATCATTTATAAAATAGGTATATTAAATAACAAGTGTGTGAAAAATGAAGTGAAAATGGATTAGTTTGATAGGTTAAATAATTATGTGAAGTTTGTGAATAAAACAAAGGAAAATAGTGGTAAAAAATTGGGTTTGTCTCCTTCAAGGCTTGAACCCACGCCCTACAGGTTACCAAACAAAACAAATACCAACTGGGCCACGCGCGTGGCTTGTTTAAGAAGGGAGCCCATATGATTATATGCAGAACAAAGCAATGAATGAGCTAAAAAAAAGAAAATAAATGAACAAAAGGTCTGAGGGGGGGGGGGGGTCGAACCCCAGACCTAAGGCAAGGCTTTTGGACGCGCGCTGTAACCACTGGGACACTACCATTCATTCGTATATGGCACAGCTATCATTCAAAATAAGATAAACTCAAATCTGGGAAATTCAAAAAATGGCGCCACCATCTTCATCTTCAACCTCAAGCTTCAAGATTTGAAATTTTGCTATCTCCTTCGTTTCTCAACCAAACTTAAAGATGTAAACATGGATTTTGCTCGTTTTTGAACGAGGATCATGATGGTATCCTTTAATTTCATTTATTTTCAGTGTAAATCAAAATTCGCACGCATGAACACTAAGAACCCTAAAACTGAAATTTAACATGAAATACTCTATATGCATGATATGATGCAATTGATTGAGGGCTAATGATCCTTAAAGGTGCAGAAACCAATTGGTAACTTCATTTCTAATTTATCATGCGTGAATTATAGAGTTTGAAGTTCTTGAAACTTACCTGAAAAATGAAGATTTGGCTCTGATCAAAGGGTGTTACAGAGCTGTTGTAACGATCCAGATAATTTCAATGACTCCTTTGGAAGGTGTTGGGATGCCTGGCTTGGATTGAAATTTCCCAGAACTTCTTGCTCGACCCCAACTGCAACAGCTCCAAGTGAGAGGTGAAGATGATGATTCTCCACGCCCAGAAGTATTCCAGAGGTCTGGATCACCTCTAAATGCTTCCCCCAATGTGTTTGAATACTTACTTCCAAAGAGAGAGCTTTGGTTTGAAGAATCCGAGTCTTCTTGCCAAAGGACCTTTGAAAAAACTAAGTATGAAGAAAGAAGAGAGAAAGCAAGAATTCTGTTGCTTTGGTGTGTTTTTCTATTGAGGTATGCTCTCCTATTTATAGGCAATTGGTTCAGTATAGTTGCAGAGGAGTGAGCTTGCTTAGTGAGGTTGATTTGGTTTTCTTGGCCATGAAGGAAGTTTGCAAATATCTCTTATGCAATAATGAGAATTTTGATTCCATTTGATCAATCCCCTAGCCCACGATTTTGCTTGATCTTAGGGGACAATTTTGAGACAGAAATGAGCTCTAATTGGTTGGTGAGAAGATTCCTTGGGTGATTCATCAATTTGCCATAAATTCCCAAATGTAATCATTACATAATCACATGTTCTTGTTTTGGGAATCTTCCTCAATTCTTATGCCATGGTGAAAATGAATGCATGGCATGTTTTCAGATGTGTTATGGGTCGTGTAGCATCCATAAGTGAGGTCATGTGCACAAAATTTCAAAGTTCAAAAATGAGGCATGACCTATAATTTCACTTCATGAGGCCAACTTTGAACAAGCATAACTCTTGGCTCAAAATGAATTTGGAGAAGGTTGAACACAATTTGGAAAGCCCTAAACATCTACTTCAAATCATTAGTTTGGGGTTTCTTCAGAATCATTTGGGAAAATTGTGAAAAATGAGCCCAAAGTTGGATGAAAACTAGGTTAAAAACACTTAGAAAAATTTCTAAGTTTTTATAACCTAAAGCTTGAAAATTCCAAATCTCTTAAATGGTTGATCTTTTGAAAAAAGTTGCTATGTAAGATGTTGTTTTATTTTGCAAGATCTACAACTTTCATGTTGGAAGTTTTTTGAGTTGTGTAGGTGAAATTTTGAGTTCCCACAATGCCCTCAAAAACCCTAATTCCCGACTTTTCGCTCCTTGATGATTCTTCTTGAATTTCTTTGGTCAAATGACTTTAATATCCATATATTGATGATATTGATCTTTGAAAGTCATGGTTTGACCAAAAATCTTAAAAGTCAAAGATGATCCCATACAGTTGACTTTTTCTGGATAAAGTGAGATTTTGGACTTTTGTGTGGAATTAAGACCTTCTCCTCAAATGAGTGATGTAAATGGGTTATATTGAGGTAGTAGAGGTTCTTGAATCATGTCTTGAGTTTTGGATCCATGCCCTGATTAAAGTCAACTATCCAGATGAATTAGGTTAAAAACCCTAATTGTCGACCAGATGAAATTGGTGACTGTGGATCTTGAATTGAGGTGTGATGTCCAATGGATCTTATTATATGGATCATTTGAAGATGATTGAAGTCTTTAATAGATGTCCTGGAGCTTTTTAGGGTTTCCCAAAGGTGATCCCTGATTTCAGTCCTTGATAGGCTCAAAAACCCTAGTCTGGTGACTTGAGTAAACCTGTACTCAAATGACTGAGTGTCTAATCAATCATAGGTGAATATAAAAGTGAAGCTTTTGAGTCCTATGATTGTGTTAGAGACCAATCCTTCTATTGATTGATCCTTTGCCTGAGTTTTCTTGTCTTTGAACATCCTTGATTAAATGCCAAATGAAGAAGTGACTGCTCTGGGTACTTGCTTTGACCTGATGAAAATCCTAAAGATATGTCATCTCAGGGGGGTCAAAAATTAGGGTATGACAGATGCCCCTATTTAAGTTTCTTTTATCCGGAGGGAGAGAGATTGATATCTCGATCTCTCCTGCGTGAAAGAGACTTAAATATCAAAGAATGCCCGAATTTTGGGCGCTCCTGAGATGTTGTAATTGATAAAACCTTTACATGAGCTGATCCCATTATCGCACTTAGCGGGGGATGAGGAGACAAACTCCTGTAGGAATACGTCATGTGGATTCTGGTGAATGGATGGCAATGTAGGATGCGCAATCCATCTTCTTTAACTAAGTGTTGACACTTAGAAAAAGGCAAACAACCTCCCCTTATTTCGGATGTCCATATCTCGAAACTGGTCTCGGTCGTGTTTGGACAATATCTCGTATAAAGAGAAAATTTCCAAAGGTTTGTTTCCTCATCAAACTTCTCATCAGCACTCGGAGATGAGACGCCATTTGATGGTAATAAAGAAACTTCAAAGGTTTGTTTCCTCATCAAACTTCTCATCAGCACTTGGAGATGAGACGCCATTTGATGGTAATAAAGAAACTTCAAAGGTTTGTTTCCTCATCAAACTTCTCATCAGCACTTGGAGATGAGACACCATTTGATGGTAATAAAGAAACTTCAAAGGTTTGTTTCCTCATCAAACTTCTCATCAGCACTTGGAGATGAGACGCCATTTGATGGTAATAAAGAAACTTCAAAGGTTTGTTTCCTCATCAAACTTCTCATCAGCACTTGGAGATGAGACGCCATTTGATGGTAATAAAGAAACTTCAAAGGTTTGTTTCCTCATCAAACTTCTCATCAACACTTGGAGATGAGACGCCATTTGATGGTAATAAAGAAACTTCAAAGGTTTGTTTCCTCATCAAACTTCTCATCAGCACTTGGAGATGAGACGCCATTTGATGGTAATAAAGAAACTTCAAAGGTTTGTTTCCTCATCAAACTTCTCATCAGCACTTGGAGATGAGACGCCATTTGATGGTAATAAAGAAACTTCACCATTTTCCCTTTTGACTTGACGTCTTGAAAGAATGTCATATGGCCTCATGATCTTTTGAGGGGCTAATGAATTTGCTTGAAAGCGGACAAACTGTTTTCGGGATGAAAAACCACCATTCGTCGACTTATGCTGGGGAACCAGCAAACTGTTTTCCTAAGAGGAAAACTGCCATTTGTCGACTCTGAAGGAGATGAAACATCTCAGAAACAGACAAACTGTTTAAAGAAACTGCCATTTGTTGATCTCTTGAATGTTTAACAGACAAACTGTCTTTCCTTGGGGAAAGACTGCCATTTGCCAATTGCTAGGGGAACAAACTGTCTTCTACCTGGAGAGACTGCCATTTGTTGACCCTGCCGTGAAAGAAAGTGAGCAAACTGTCTTCTGCCGAAAGAGACTGCCATTTGCTGACTTTGTTGAGGAATCTTTAAGCGAAACGAACTGTCTTCATGAAGAAGGCTGCCATTCGTTATTTTTGTCCGAAAAAGTGAGTGAACTGTCTTTTGCCGAAAGAGACTGCCATTCACTGACTCCGCTGGGGATCATTTGTCGATCTGCTGGGGAGATTCCCAATTATTTTCTTTGACAAAAAGTGGCATCTCTTGACCCTGCTGGGGAAATACCAAACTGTTTTCCAGGAGGAAAAACTACCACTTGTCAATTATGTCGGGGAATCCACACTTTTTGGAGAAGAGAAACGCTCATCAACCCTGTGGGGAATTCCAAAATGCGAAATAGACTATCTCATCTGAAGAAGACTGTCGAGTGTCGCTCTGCGGGAGAATCTTGGATGAGGAACTCCAAAAGTGAACAAACTATCTCTTTGAGGGAGACTACCATTTGTTGACTTGCTTGGGGAATTTGGGTGTATGAACCTTCTTCATCAAGAAGAAAACCCTTTTGCAACTTTGCAGGAGAATCTCGAGTATATGCCCAAGTAATTTGGGTATTAACACTATCAAAACTTGACTAGACTATGCTCATTACGCAAATATGGTGTGAGACAAAATGCATGAATATTACGATGATTATGAAATGCAAAGTGAATGTGAATAGAATTGTCGCAGATGTAAAATCCTATGATACGACTTGAAGATGTCTTCTTCTTGTAGTTCGAACTCTGTTGGGGATACCTGGTTATCAGTTGTCCGCTGTCCGAAGTGAGTAATATGAATTGAAGTGAAGATCCGTCATCGGGAGATGTTCGCAAAGCGACCTCATGGGGAAATCTTGGTTCCCGGAGTCTCAACCGTTCTCGGAGCAACTGTTTGCATTCTTCCTCTTATTTGTAAACCTTAGAAAGAAATTTCACCTTTATTTTTGCAAGTAAATTCATTTTATTTTATGAAAACATTTCGTTTCAAGAAAATGACTGTTTAAACTTAAAATGCATTTTAGGAAACTGAATAAGACTCGATTGCAAAGAAAGGCACAAGGCTCAAATTATTATATATGGAATGGTAATCGGCCAAATGCTTGATTCCATGGAGTATTTACAAAGTTGGAAATTGGTAATTTTTCGGGAAAAGGGCTACGATGAAACGTGACGACCGTTATCTTTCCCTTCCACTCGGAGTTGCGCTGTATTCGTGCTTCGTAGAAGATGACCTACTGCTAATGAATACTCCGTTATGGATTTTTGAATGATGAAGTTTGTCTTGAACACAGTTACTTGCCATATATCCCTAAATTTTGCGTAAACTACCCCTCTCGGGTTTTAAGTCTACCGGGATTGATTATTTATTTTTTTATGTCTCTAACTTTTGCCTGAATCGCCCTTTCGGGTTTTCGATTCACCGAGACGCTCTTTTTTTGCCGAAGCTGCTCTTTGCGAGTTTTCAACTTAGCGAGCTGTTCTTTTGTTTTTATTTAGGCGAAGTATTTCTTGACTGCGTCGACGTGCACAGGACGGGTGAATTCTTCTCCATCCATAGTCGTGAGTATTAAGGCTCCTCCTGAGAAAGCTCTCTTGACCACGTAGGGGCCGTCATAATTGGGAGTCCATTTCCCTCTTGAATCTGTGAGAAAAGATTGAATCTTTTTGAGTACAAGGTCGCCTTCTTTGATTGTGCGAGGTCGCACCTTTTTGTCGAAAGCTTTCTTCATTCTTTGTTGATATAGCTGACCGTGGCATAAAGCTGTCATGCGCTTTTCTTCGATTAAGTTCAATTCATCGAATCTGCTTTGACACCACTCGGCCTCTGTTAATTTTGCCTCCATCAAGACTCTCATTGATGGAATCTCAACCTCTATAGGTAGGACTGCCTCCATGCCATATACAAGGGAGAAAGGAGTTGCTCCAGTCGAAGTACGTACTGATGTACGGTAACCATGAAGAGCATACGGGAGCATTTCATGCCAATCTTTGTAAGTGATGACCATCTTCTGAACGATTTTCTTGATGTTTTTGTTAGCTGCTTCTACAGCTCCATTCATCTTTGGTCTGTAAGGAGATGAGTTGTGATGCTCAATCTTGAATTCTTCACAAAGCTCCTTCATCATTTTGTTATTCAAATTTGACCCATTGTCAGTGATTATCTTGCTAGGAATGCCGTAGCGACAGATGATGTGATTCTTGATAAACCTGACGACAACTTGTCTTGTAACGTTTGCATATGAAGCTGCTTCAACCCATTTGGTGAAATAGTCTATAGCTACCAAGATGAAGCGATGTCCGTTGGACGCTTTTGGCTCGATCATTCCAATCATGTCGATTCCCCACATGGAGAAAGGCCAAGGGGAAGAGAGTATGTTGAGAAGAGATGGTGGCACATGAATTCTATCGGCGTAGATCTGACATTTGTGACACCTCTTTGCGTACTAGTAGCAATCTGACTCCATCGTCAGCCAATAATATCCTGCTCTCAGTATTTTCCTTGTCATGGTATGTCCATTGGTGTGAGTACCAAAGGAACCTTCATGTATTTCTCTCATGAGTATTTCTGCTTCTTTCTTATCAACGCATCTGAGCAGAACCATGTCGAAATTTCTCTTGTACAGAACATCTTCATTCAGGAAGAATCTGCCAGCTAACCTCCTCAAAGTTTTTCTATCTTTCTTTGATGCCCCAAGAGGGTATTCTTGCTTTTGAAGAAAGTTCTTGATGTTGTGATACCACGGTTTGTCGTCGATGATTGCTTCTACTGTGAAAACATGAGCGGGCCTATCCAGGTGCATAACATCGATCCGAGGAATGTCATTCCAATGATTTATCCTAATCATGGAAGAGAGCGTGGCTAATGCATCAGCCAAGTTATTTTCTTCACGAGGAATGTGATGAAAATCTACCCTGTCGAAAAATGGTAACAATCTTCTCGCGTAGTCTTTGTAAGGAATTAGCCCTGGTTGGCGTGTTTCCCATTCTCCTTTGATTTGATTGATGACCAAAGCAGAATCCCCGTATACATCCAAGTGTTTAATTCTTAGATGCACGGCTTCTTCGAGACCCATGATGCAAGCTTCATATTCGGCCTCATTGTTTGTGCACTTGAAAGTTAATCTGGCAGTAAATGGAATGTGGGTACCCTGAGGTGTAACAATGATTGCCCCAATTCCTCGTCCATAAGCATTGACAGCTCCGTCAAAGATTAAGCCCCACTGGCATCCTATCTCAGGTCCTTCGTCTGGAAGTGGCTCGTCGTAATCTTTCATCTTGAGGTACATGACGTCCTCGTCCGGAAAGTCGAAACTGGTTGATTCATGACCATTGAGTGGATGGTGAGCCAGGTGCTCAGCTAGGATACTTCCTTTCACGGCTTTCTGTGCGTGATACTCAATGTCATATTCTGATAACAACATCTGCCAACGGGCAATTCTCCCAGTTAAGGCAGGCTTCTCAAAGATGTACTTGATTGGATCCATATGAGAGATCAAACAAGTAGTATGTCGAATCATGTACTGGCGGAGACGCTTGGCAGCCCAGGCCAAAGCACAACACGTCTTCTCGAGCATGGAGTAGCAGGATTCACAGTCAGTGAATTTCTTGCTTAGGTAGTAAATGGCATGCTCTTTTCTTTTCGTCTCGTCTTGTTGTCCAAGGACACAACCCATGGAATCTTCTAAGACGGTTAAATACATTATCAAAGGTCTTCCTTCCACTGGAGGAGACAAAATGGGTGGTTCGAGCATATATTCTTTAATGCTGTCGAACGCTTTCTGACAATCGTCTGTCCAGACGCAACTTTGATTTTTCCGTAGAAGTTTGAAAATAGGAGCGCAAGTTGCAGTCATGAGATATATGAATCTCGAGATGTAATTCAGACGTCCAAGAAATCCTCTAACTTGTTTCTCGGTTCTGGGTGAAGGCATTTCTTGAATTGCCTTGACTTTGTCTGGATCTACTTCAATTCCTCGTTTGCTGACAATGAAACCAAGGAGTTTTCCTGAGTAGACACCAAAGGTGCACTTGTTGGGGTTCAGACGAAGCTGAAACTTCCGTAAGCGTTGAAATAACTTTGTCAGATTTTGTATGTGATCTTCTTCATTTTCTGATTTGGCAATCATGTCGTCCACATAGACTTCCACTTCTTTATGCATCATGTCGTGGAAAAGCGTAGTCATGGCTCTTTGATAAGTTGCCCCTGCGTTCTTTAGTCCAAAAGGCATAACACGGTAGCAGAACGTGCCCCAGGGGGTGATGAAAGCTGTTTTCTCCATGTCTTCAGGTGCCATTTTGATTTGGTTGTATCCTGAAAATCCGTCCATGAATGAGAAAACTTTGGATTTTGCTGTACTGTCCACCAACATATCAATATGTGGTAAAGGAAAATCATCCTTAGGGCTAGCTTTGTTCAAATCTCTGTAGTCGACGCACATGCGGACTTTTCCGTCTTTCTTAGGAATGGGAACAATGTTAGCTAACCACTGAGGGTATTCTGAAGTGACGAGGAAACCTGCGTTGATCTGCTTTTGAACTTCCTCTTTGATTTCCATGGCCATCTCTGGATGAGTTCTTCTCAATTTTTGCTTGACCGGAGGGCATTCTGCTTATAATGGCAAGTGATGCTCCACTATACTGGTATCCAACCCTGGCATATCTTGATAAGACCAAGCGAAGACATCTGAGAATTCTTTGAGCAGTTGTATCAAACTCTCTCTGATCTCTGAACTAAGCGAAGCTCCAATCTTAACCTCTTTTCTGTTTCCATCGGAACCAAGGTTAATGATCTCTAGAGGCTCATTGTATGGCTGAATGGCCTCTTCCTTTTGTTGAAGTAATCGTGAAATTTCCTTTGATATTTCTTCGTCTTCTTCTTCCCCTGCCTCGAATACAGGAAACCCAAAGCTTGGAGAAGTCATACGATCGCACGTTTCAACGGGGTATTTTATGATTAATCTGCATATGTGTGATAAATTTTATTTAGACAACGAGGGAAGACTCGGTGTATGCAGTTAATGGAATTTTTGATGATTTTTTAGGGTGTTTTTTAGGATTACCAATTTCCGAAAAAAAGAAAAGGAAAAACTAACGACGGAACAAAATGACATTTTTATTTATTGACAGTCATTTCTTGAAACAAAGACCCTATAAAACAAAACTCTATTGCTTTGGGCAAAGCAAAGAGGGACATTTTCCTAAGAAATAGTAAAATGCGAAGCCCTATGAAACATCTCTTCACCCTGGGCTATGGTGAGAGGACAAAATAACGGTAAAAGTTCCTACTTAGGAGTGCGAACAACAGTTGTAACTTCAACAGCTGTCCAATAGTGGCGAACCCCATTGTGCACTAGGTAATCTGGAACCTTAGGCTTAAGCTGGCCTGTGGTAGGTCTTGATTTACCAACCACTGTCTTTGCAACACTCAGACGATCTTCTTCTACTTCAACAGACTGAGCGGTGTGAGCATACCCATTTCCAAGTGGAGTATGTCGGACTTTCTTTTGAGGAAACTTCCAATCTTCTGAATGGAGAGACTCGTTGTCGGAGACACTTTCGAGATCATCCTCTTCTGTATTTTGGTCTTGCTCTTCTCCCAAGATGGCATTGACTAGATATGTATACTCTAGATCCGTAGCCTCAGAAGGTGACTTGGGGATATAATCCTCAATGATGATTTCACTAGTTGATGATGATGAATAGCAAGGGTTATACATCTCTTTTGGCTGAGAGAGGTACTCAAAATCACTGTTCCATCCAGTTGGAACAATATCTTCAAGAGAGATTCTTGAACTTTCAGGAGCGGAGTATTTCACCATGTAGTCGAATTTTCCGCTTGGTTCTCCTAATGTATCCCAGGTTTCTTCGGGGATAGGAGGAACTTCTTCTGATGAACCATGACTTCTGGTGGTGAAGCTATTTGTAACTTCGTCACTGCTTGGTCGAGTCTTACTTTCAGATCCCTTAGTCGGATAACAGCAAGGTGATTCAGACTCTGATAGGGATATGTATCCTGCTTTGTTAAGATAGGATAGCCATTCCTCTTCATCTGTGTTTTCCGTACCGATGGTATTGACTGTTTGTTGAACAGGTTGAAGAAAACCTCCACTGTGGAAAGTTTCTTGAATGGGAAGAACTACCTCAATTCCTGGAATAGTCTTTGATGATGTTGGAAAGAATCCAACTCCTGTTCTGTTCTTGTTGTTGGTAGGAATATTAATGTGCCCCCAACCACTGGTAGTGCCATCCTTTACAACTTGGATTGCATCTCTGTAGGAAGAAATAGACGCTGCTTTCTCCTTTCCTTTGTCCAAGGAAAATGCTTGGAATTTAGTTCCAACAACTTCTTTTGGTTCTATGTCGGAGAATGATGACAGATTGCTGACGATCAGAGCTCGTTCTCCACATACGGTTACCAATTTGTAATTTCTTATGAACTTCAGTTTCTGATGAAGTGTTGAAGTAATTGCCCCAGCCTCATGAATCCATGGGCGACCTAGCAAACAACTGTATTGTGCTGGAATGTCCATGACTTGGAAAGTGATTTTGAACGTCTGAGGTCCAATAGTTATGGGAAGATCCACTTCTCCAAAAACTGACTTCCTTGATCCATCAAATGCTTTGACGATGACATGACTTTTTCTTAGAGGGTAATCTTCGAAAGATAATCTTGACAATGTTGATTTCGGCATGACGTTGAGAGAGGATCCGTTGTCTATTAGGACTCCTGTGAGTGTATCACCCATGCAGCCAACTGATATGTGATGTGGAAGATTGTGGTCTACTCCTTCTTCAGGAAGATCTTCGTCACAGAAACTCAGGCTAGTTCCCGCGGAGATGTTGGCAATGATATTGTTGAAGTGGCTTATTGTAACGCCAGGTTCTACAAAAGCTTGTTCCAAAACTTTCTGTAGAGCTTCCCTATGAGCTTCAGAACTCAATAGCAGGGAGAGAACAGATATCCTAGACGGAGTATGTAGCAATTGGTCTACAATGTTGTATTCACTCCTCTGGATTAACTTCAAGATCTCATCATTTTCTTTCGCTTGAACAGCATTGGTCGGATGATTGTCTTGCCTATGTGGTACTTCCTCCGAAGGTTTCTCCACATTTTCTGTTGTTCTGTTGAAGACTCGTCCACTTCTGGTGACTCGACTAACATCAGCAATGTTGACAACAGACGGTAATGGTATTTCCTTACCATTTTCAATGAATGTAGCATTGTACTTGTATGGTATAGCCTTGCTGGACTCATACGGTACAGGACCTGGTAAGTAGATGACTAACGAAGCAATTGTTGTCTTCCTGCTATCATACTTAACTTGCATTGGTTCAACTTGATTACTTTGAGGAGATACGGTAAAGACTTCATCATCTTCTCTGTTGGCAAGAACAGTAATGGTATTGTCATCCATCAGCTTTTGAATGTCGTTGCAAACACGCAAACATCCTTGTGAATTTCTTCGACAAATTCTGCATCTACTGTAAGCGTGGAAATCTGTTCCAAAGTAGGCAAGTCCATTTAAAGTTTTATGGAACCTGACTACCGATCCTTCAAGATCTTCAACTTTGTAGATTTTGTATTCTCCTGGACATCCTTGAACCATGTTGATGTCATGTTCAGTCCTGACTCAGATATGTTGAATCCATCCTAAGTCCATTTGTTCTTGTAATGCAGCTTGAACTACGACACATCCTTGATTATTCTTTGGACAAATATCGCATGTGAAGTAGTTGTGAGGTGGTACATGGCCGTACCCAGCTTGTTTAGCGTGCATCTTAACAAGATTTTCCCCTATCTGACGAATGTCGTAGATTTGAATGACGTTAGGGTGTTGATCTATCAGATTTACTGAAGCTTCTTTATGCTGCGGCAAAGGATTTGCTTGGACGTTTGGACTAGTATCTTTGAAGGATAGCATTCCGCTCTTCACTAATCGTTGGACGTCAATCTTGAAAGAGAAACAGTTCTCAATATTGTGACCTGGTGCCCCCTGATGATAGGGACAAGATTGGTCAGCCTTATACCATGGTGAGGAACTGTTTGTAGGATTTGGAGGACTCCTTGTTTGAATGAGTCCTTTTGCCAGTAATGTTGGAAATAATTCCGCATACGGCATTGGTACGGGGTCAAAGGCAGGATACCTTGGAGCCCGATTGTTGTAATTTGGAGGTCGAACCTGCTGCTGAGGTTGCTGCGACCTTTGTTGAATTTGTTGTTGCGAGACCTGAGGTTGATAAGCTGGCGCTGAGTTAACAACCGGAGTTATTGCTGCAACTTGAGGTTGAAATTTCTTCTTGATTTTGTGCAAGACATTGCTGACATCTTGATCCTTTTTCTTCTGGAAAGAACTTCCATACTTCCTTGGACCAATAGAAGATTCTGGTTCTTTGTTCAAGCGTCCTTCTCGAACTGCTTCTTCTAAACATACACCCATGTTTACCATCTCGGTAAAGTCACTTGGTGCACTTGCAACCATTCGTCCGTAGTAAAATGGACTCAAAGTTTTGAGATAGATTTTTTCATTTCTTTCTCTTCAAGTGGTGGACAGATTTGTGCAGCAACTTCATGCCATCTTTGAGCGTATTCCTTGAAGCTTTCCCTATCCTTTTGAGTCATGGCCCGGAGTTGATCTCTGTCGGGAGCCATATCCAGATTGTACTTATACTGTTTGACGAAGGCCTCTCCGAGGTCTCGAAAAGTACGAATCTATGAACTGTCCAAGTTCATGTACCATTTGAGTGCAGCACCTGTCAGGCTGTCTTGAAAATAATGAATGAGTAATTGTTGATTATCAGTCTGAGTTGACATTCTTCGAGCGTACATTACGAGGTGACTTTGTGGGCATGAATTCCCTTTGTACTTCTCGAAATCTGGTACTTTGAATTTGTGAGGAATCTTAACATTTGGAACCAGACAGAGGTCTGCAGCATTCTTTCCAAATAGATCTTGTCCTCGAAGAGTCTTGAGTTCCTTCTGCATTTGCAGAAACTGTTCCTGGAACTCGTCCAATCTTTCATACACGCCAGCGTCCTCACTGGGAGCGTGATGATATACTTGTCCGCCCTGTGGAGGAAAAGTATGCATAATGGGCTGTGGAGAAGCCATGACAGCAGATCTTGGAATCTCAGCATTCTGTTGTGTGAAACCCATTGTCGTTGCTCTTGGAACTTCAATTTCCAGAGGTTTGTAACCCTCCGGTGGTTGCATCTCCATTGTAGCTCTTGGAACTTCAGAAACTGGGGGTATGTACCCTTCTGGAATAAAGTTATACGGCATGCCCCAAGGTCGGTTGGGTGGCATGGCATACTGAGGAATAGGAGTAGAAACAATCTCGGAAACCACAGTCCTTTGGGGTTCTTCTGGCGTTGGTCGATTCTGTGCAACTACCAGGGCTTCTACCATACTATTGAGCCTTTCAATAGCATCTTTAAGAGTATTAACCTCTTCTCTGAGTTCTCCATTCTCTTGCTCAAAGTCTTCCATTCTTTTCTTGCGACTTGAACGAGTGTTGTATGGATGAGACAGCTTGAAAGTCTTGGTTCACCTCCTTCTCCTCCTCTCTTTCTGGAGAAAGGAAAGTGACTATTAGATCCGCGACAATTCTCGTGTCAGTGCGTACGACTAGAGCGATGTATGATATGCAATTAAGTTAATATTTTTCAAGGAAACACCATAATTACGTTATGAAACATCAAACTTTTATTAATTAAGCGAAAACGCCGTTTTTTACACACTTTGAAAAAGAAATACAGAGAAACCGAGAGAAAGGACTCTAAAACTTTGACGAAGAGCCGACTACACGTTCTAACATTTTCTTCTGTTTCTTAAGCTGAGCATTCTCTGACGTGAGCTGATCGATGATCCAGGAAGCAGGAGGGATATGATGAGAAAGTGACGTTTGTGACACTTGTCGATCGAGCACTTCAAGTAACTCATCCTTCCTTCTTAGGATGTTATGAATATCAATGTTTTCCGTGTTGACGATTCGATACTTGTTCCTCCAAGCATTCCTTTCTTGGCATACCTTGTTTAATGCCGCTTGTAATTTTTCAACATCGGTGGAGAAAAGGTAAATTGGTTCCCTTAGGGGAATAGGTTCTTGATGCTGATATGGCATCCTGAGCTTGAATGCTCTGACGCGTACCCATTGAAGGTAAGGATCCAGGGAGATGCAAAGATGTTTTCCTAACAATCTTCTCCCTTTGCTGTGAACAAGACGCCAGGCTTGGACAATTTCCTTCTTCAGCATGTTGCCATGATCGTCGATGTTCTTGAAGAACAGACCCTCCAATTGGATGTTACTTGGTATATTTTTCATGGGATAGCCGTATTGACGACGGGCTAAAGCTGGATTGTAACTGATTCCTCCCTTAGTTCCAATAAGGGGTATGTTGGGAAAACTTCCGCAACTGAAGATGATCTTGGTTTCGTCGTTGTCAGGACTACACCACTCAATGTCCGTATGAGTGAGGGACATGATTTTCTGTGACCAGTAAAGGCCATCCCTCATGTTCCAGAAAGTCCTAGACTTTGGCAGGTGCAAGACGAACCATTCGTATAACAACGGTACGCAGCATGTGATTAATCCTCCTTGCTGCAGGTTTCTTGAATGCACAGAGTGATAAGCATCCGCAAGCAAGGTTGGAACTGGATTTCCAATTAAGAAGATCTTAATTGCGTTGATGTCGACGGAATCGTTAATGTTAGGGAACAAAAACAATCCGTAGATAAGCAAATCCAAGATTTCCTCAAAAGCGCTCATATCTTGGATGCTGACGAAGTACCGAGCTTGATCAAACAGGAATTTGGAAGGCAATCCTTGAATTCCTCCTCTACTCACCATATGTGTTCTGATGTCGACTACGTTCAAAGGAGTAGTTGCAGCAATGATAATGTCGTCAGGATTCTTTTCTAAACCGGAGTACGGATCTTGCGCGTACACGGGTATTCCAATCAGACGAGAGTACTCCTCCAACGTAGGCATGAGCTGATAATCTAGAAAGGTGAAGCAGTGATACGTTGGATCGTAAAACTGTACCAAGGTGGGAAGGATCCCATCCACAATGTTGGTATTGAGCAAAGGCAGAAGTTTTCCATACTTCTCCTTGAAAGCCTGGGGGTTGACCATCAGTTTTCCGAGCTTTCCCAGTTCCTCGACCTGGGGAATCTTGAAGGTGTATTTACTAGCTCTCTTTCTCCCATAATCCATGGTATAGATCCTTAAGTCCTTTCTCCGTTTCTCTCTTTCTATGAAGTTCAAAACGTTCGTTATTTAGTTTCCTTGAAAAACGACTCGAAAAAGACTCTTTTGTTTTTAGTTGTTATTAATGAATGATGCATGAATGCATGAATGCACACACAAGAGTTTTAAACAAACATGGCGTTGAAGGGTATAATGGTCATGAAGTCAAAACGCAAACCTCGCCCTAATGGTAAACTAAGGATAAGGATTTTTGTACCTGTAGAACGGGTTCTAGGGGTCTCAGAGTTTTTGCTCAACCTTAAAAATACGTTGATTGGTATCTATAAGAGAGTTTTCTCTGAGTGTAGTATCTGCGTGACAATTACTTTCGTAATCACCGCTCTACGTCCTAAAAAAGGCTTTAAGTGGGGTTAATGTGTTTCTAGGTCCTCCTGGTACAAATCAGTCTCGGAATGCAGTGGCGCAATTAATCACAACCAGCCAGGCAAATCCCAAGAGTAGAATTGTGAACCAAGATTAGAGGGTCTTCACCAAGAAGACATCCTCCATCCTATCTTATGTTGCACTCAAATCCGGGTATAGGATTTCTCACCACAAGGGGGAATCAAGCCCTTTCCCGATACAGAATAAACAAAATAAACAAATATAAACGCAGCAAACACATGAAATGACACAGAGGTTAGGCAGGACCTCTCTTGTTTGAGGGGGAATTTGGCATCCCTAATTCCTCATTGGGGCTGGACCAGCAACAGGTCAACCATTGGTTTGGATGAAAAACCAAGGTTTTTAACACTTATATCCCCAGCAGAGTCGCCATTTTTCTGTGGTTGTCGTTTTTTTTTACCTCCCCGTTTCACTTGGGAGGACGGCACGCTAGACCCTTCACGCGAAATTTGGAAGGAGAATGCGCCCGTGGTGGGATGAATTTTGTTTCAGTTCTTCCTACGATATCACACAAACTTTCTTATTTTTCCTACGAGTAGGAAAGGGAAAAAAAGATCTCAACTAAACCCTAGGAGTTTTCTAAGTGTGGGGATTCACCTAGACTAGAAATTCTGGAGTCCGGGGGGTCGGTTATACATAGGGAAGTGTTTAAACACCCTACATATCTGTAGTACTCTACAGGAACCTTCTCTATGTCTAAATGTGTTTGTGCTGCTAATGATTATTGGGAAAGTTTCTCCTTTGTATTAGGAGAAGGAATTGAATTGAATAAAAGAAAGACTGACAGACAGACTGACTATTTTTTGGTATTTTATTATCTCGCTGAGATTCCTTGTGAACCTCATGCCTACATATCCCTAATGGAAGTCAGAGCTTAATGTAGTTCGGGGAACTAATTAATTATTAATTATTTTTGGGTGCCTTGCTTGAAGCTCAAGGTTGAAGCTTGAATTAAATCTCTGTTTACAGTATAGAGACATGAAGTTATCTTTACAGAGAGGTATTTCTACTATTCCACCACAAACATTTTAAAAGAGTGACAGAATGATTGAATTCATTTCATTAAGAGAGTGACCTTACTTGTGTGTTTGCAGGTATGCTAGTATCTCTTAAATGAAAGAAAGATGCTCGTCCAAATTAGGGAAAGTTACCACATGTCTGGGTTTTACTGCCAGCTCATGCCTTTCAAAATCCTAAATAGGAGACTTGATTAAAATGAAATGTAATGTTTGTTTGTTTGAATGTGGTGAGATAGAGGAAAGATCTCTCTATAGAGATAAGCTATGTCTATCTACTGTATAAAAGATTTGATTTTTAACTGGCTTGTATGAGGCCCAAGCTTGAGGCTTTTTTATTGATTTATTATTTATTGACTCCGTGAGATGACTCCATTGGAGGTTAATTACAAGGAATTTTGGTGTTCTGTACAAAGCCCAGAATTGAGGCTGACTCTAACTAGGGGAAATATTATTTTCTGCCTTGTACAAAGCCCAAGGTTGTGGCGGACTCTTAAATAAACTGAGTATGGATGACTTTATGGGGAAAAGATCCTATATGTTAGGAATCTTTGACACATGAAATATGGTTTATCTGCCTTGTACAAAGCCCGAGGTTGTGGCTACTGAATGATGAAAGACACACAGGGGAGACTCTATTATATGCCTTGCACAATGCCCAAGGTTGAGGCTGACTATTAACAGGGGAGTTTTATTGTTTTGGTGCCTTGTATGAAGCCCAAGGTTGAGGCTAACTATTTTTTGTTGGGTTTTGACTCTACTGAAGGGTTTATTTATTAAAAGACTGATTTTTTTGGAAGCTAACCCTTTCCAGGGATTTTGACTCAGCTCGTGAGTTTATCTTTTGAAAAGAATGATTTTTGGAAGCTAACCCTTTCCAGGGGTTTTATTCTTTTAAACAGGTTTTTATTAATTGACTTTGGAGGCTAACCCTTTCCAGGGGTTTTGACTCTTTTGGGGAAATTATCTCCTAAGAGAAATGAATCTTTGGATTTGAAGGAGTGATTTTGGAGGCTAACCCTTTCCAGGGGTTTTTTATTAAGATGAACGAATGATTTGGAGGCTAACCCTTTCCAGGGGTTTTTATTAAGATGATTGGAAGAAAGATTATCTAGTGGAGACTTCTTGTTTAAAGCCCAAGATGAAGGCTGACTCTTGTTGAGGATAAGCAAACATGGATTCTAGACTCTGCTAAGGAAGATTAATGAAGATAAGGGTGACAGAGACTGTCCATGTTTCTCATTCCAAAAGGTGTACCCAATGTAAAATTGAGACAAACTTAGCTTGTTTAAAGTCTGGTTTAAATTGGAAGAAACTCACCGGGGTAGGTTAAAAGGTGACTAAAGACCTGTTCCTATGTTTATAAGAAACCTGGTGGGACCATGTATACAAGCTCAAGAGGAGGCTAATCGAGGGTCATCGAGGGTCCTTGTTATAGCACAAGAGAAAGCTATGTGGTTTTGAACTTATTTTGGCTTTAAGCAAATGGGTAAGAGGTTTCACCGGGAATAATTCCTCTTTGGGTGGATGTGTCCTATTTTTTTTTTATTCTAAGGTTTTTGCCAAGATGTTTCACCGGGAATAATTCATCTTGGGGGTTTGAACTACAGATCTCTAATTAGGAAAGAGCCTTCACCGGGAAGACATTCTCAATCCTAGGTCATATTCCTATAATATATATATATATAGTTTAACTGTCTTAGGGTTTACACTCAAACATAGTTCTAATATATATATAAACAGTTCTATATTTGACAGTAATTTAAATAAAGACTGTAAATTGAAAGCTTGTAAAGCCTAACCTGGATGGAGTGGAGGCCTTTGAAGAAGTATGTACAAAGCCTTACCAGCAATTGATGGATAACAGTTGAATATATATGATAAACAGTTAATGGTTTTTTTGAAAACAGAAGAAGTGAAGATGGACATAGGTCACATAGGTATCTGAAGAGTTTCACCGGGAATAATGCCCTTCAAATACCAGAAGAATATTTTGAAAACAGAAAGAAGATTTTGTAAATACAGTTTTTGAAAACAAACTAAGAAAAGAAAAAGGTGTTGGGACTTACACTCTATTAGAGGCCCACTTAAAAATGATTTACTGTTAATGAGAAACAGTTGAAAAAAGATTGAAATGATATAAGGTTTTGTTGTTTGAAAACCTTAATCGTCTGTTTAATCGGAGATTGAAAACAGTTTTGCAAATTGACAAAAGTCAACTTAATCAAGGTAAAGATAAAATCTATACCTAATTAAGACCTAAATGAATGGGGTTTTATCATAAAATTATTTACAAGAATAATTAGGTCAAAACAAAATAAAAATGTATATTTAAAGTATTTAGGAAAACACTTAAAACATACTATTTTAAACCTAATAAAAATACATGAAATAAATAATATTTTTATGATTTTTTGATCATTTATAAAATAGGTATATTAAATAACAAGTGTGTGAAAAATGAAGTGAAAATGGATTAGTTTGATAGGTTAAATAATTATGTGAAGTTTGTGAATAAAACAAAGGAAAATAGTGGTAAAAAATTGGGTTTGTCTCCTTCAAGGCTTGAACCCACGCCCTATAGGTTACCAAACAAAACAAATACCAACTGGGCCACGCGCGTGGCTTGTTTAAGAAGGGAGCCCATATGATTATATGCAGAACAAAGCAATGAATGAGCTAAAAAAAGAAAATAAATGAACAAAAGGTCTGAGGGGGGGATCGAACCCCAGACCTAAGGCAAGGCTTTTGGACGCGCGCTGTAACCACTAGGACACTACCATACATTCGTATATGGCACAGCTATCATTCAAAATAAGATAAACTCAAATCTGGGAAATTCAAAAAATGGCGCCACCATCTTCATCTTCAACCTCAAGCTTCAAGATTTGAAATTTTGCTATCTCCTTCGTTTCTCAACCAAACTTAAAGATGTAAACATGGATTTCGCTCGTTTTTGAACGAGGATCATGATGGTATCCTTTAATTTCATTTACTTTCAGTGTAACTCAAAATTCGCACGCATGAACACTAAGAACCCTAAAACTGAAATTTAACATGAAATACTCTATATGCATGATATGATGCAATTGATTGAGGGCTAATGATCCTTAAAGGTGCAGAAACCAATTGGTAACTTCATTTCTAATTTATCATGCGTGAATTATAGAGTTTGAAGTTCTTGAAACTTACCTGAAAAATGAAGATTTGGCTCTGATCAAAGGGTGTTACAGAGCTGTTGTAACGATCCAGATAGCTTCAATGACTCCTTTGGAAGGTGTTGGGATGCCTGGCTTGGATTGAAATTTCCCAGAACTTCTTGCTCGACCCCAACTGCAACAGCTCCAAATGAGAGGTGAAGATGATGATTCTCCACGCCCAGAAGTATTCCAGAGGTCTGGATCACCTCTAAATGCTTCCCCCAATGTGTTTGAATACTTACTTCCAAAGAGAGAGCTTTGGTTTGAAGAATCCGAGTCTTCTTGCCAAAGGACCTTTGAAAAAACTAAGTATGAAGAAAGAAGAGAGAAAGAAAGAATTCTGTTGCTTTGGTGTGTTTTTCTACTGAGGTATGCTCTCCTATTTATAGGCAAATGGTTCAGTATAGTTGCAGAGGAGTGAGCTTGCTTAGTGAGGTTGATTTAGTTTTCTTGGCCATGAAGGAAGTTTGCAAATATCTCTTATGCAATGATGAGAATTTTGATTCCATTTGATCAATCCCCTAGCCCTCGATTTTGCTTGATCTTAGGGGACAATTTTGAGACAGAAATGAGCTCTAATTGGTTGGTGAGAAGATTCCTTGGGTGATTCATCAATTTGCCATAAATTCCCAAATGTAATCATTACATAATCACATGTTCTTGTTTTGGGAATCTTCCTCAATTCTTATGCTATGGTGAAAATGAATGCATGGCATGTTTTCAGATGTGTTATGGGTCGTGTAGCATCCATAAGTGAGGTCATGTGCACAAAATTTCAAAGTTCAAAAATGAGGCATGACCTATAATTTCACTTCATGAGGCCAACTTTGAACAAGCATAACTCTTAGCTCAAAATGAATTTGGAGAAGGTTGAACACAATTTGGAAAGCCCTAAACATCTACTTCAAATCATTAGTTTGGGGTTTCTTCAGAATCATTTGGGAAAATTGTGAAAAATGAGCCCAAAGTTGGATGAAAACTAGGTTAAAAACACTTAGAAAATTTTCTAAGTTTTTATAACCTAAAGCTTGAAAATTCCAAATCTCTTAAATGGTTGATCTTTTGAAAAAAGTTGCTATGTAAGATGTTGTTTTATTTTGCAAGATCTACAACTTTCATGTTGGAAGTTTTTTGAGTTGTGTAGGTGAAATTTTGAGTTCCCACAATGCCCTCAAAAACCCTAATTCCCGACTTTTCGCTCCTTGATGATTCTTCTTGAATTTCTTTGGTCAAATGACTTTAATATCCATATATTGATGATATTGATCTTTGAAAGTCATGGTTTGACCAAAAATCTTAAAAGTCAAAGATGATCCCATATAATTGACTTTTTCCGGATAAAGTGAGATTTTGGACTTTTGTGTGGAATTAAGACCTTCTCCTCAAATGAGTGATGTAAATGGGTTATATTGAGGTAGTAGAGGTTCTTGAATCATGTCTTGAGTTTTGGATCCATGCCCTGATTAAAAGTCAACTATCCAGATGAATTAGGTTAAAAACCCTAATTGTCGACCAGATGAAATTGGTGACTGTGGATCTTGAATTGAGGTGTGATGTCCAGTGGATCTTATTGTATGGATCATTTGAAGATGATTGAAGTCTTTAATAGATGTCCTGGAGCTTTTTAGGGTTTCCCAAAGGTGATCCCTGATTTCAGTCCTTGATAGGCTCAAAAACCCTAGTCTGGTGACTTGAGTAAACCTGTACTCAAATGACTGAGTGTCTAATCAATCATAGGTGAATATAAAAGTGAAGCTTTTGAGTCCTATGATTGTGTTAGAGACCAATCCTTCTATTGATTGATCCTTTGCCTGAGTTTTCTTGTCTTTGAACATCCTTGATTAAATGCCAAATGAAGAAGTGACTGCTTTGGGTACTTGCTTTGACCTGATGAAAATCCTGAAGATATGTCATCTCAAGGGGGGTCAAAAATTAGGGTATGACAGTCATCCATGTTCAAAGTCAGGTGGGACAACGAGGCGCCAATGATCACCATTTACAAACAAGACGAACCAGCCTATTGCAATAAGATCGATGCCGAAGGAACGGAAGACAAACCATGGTTCCATGAAATAAAAAGGTATCTCGAAGCTCAGGAGTACCCTGAAGGGGCATCCATTAACGACAGAAAGTTTCTAAGAAGATTTGCTGCCAAATTCTTCCTAAGTAATGGAACCCTATACAAACGCAACCATGACTCGACTTTACTTCGTTGTGTAAACAAGAAGGAAGCAGAACAGATTATGGAAGACATACACGATGGTGCATTTGGTACTCATTCAAGTGGACATACAATGGCTAAAAAGATCCTAAGAGCAAGTTATTACTGGTCTATCATTGAGACAGACTGCCATGATCATTCCAGAACCTGTCACAAACGCGAGTGTAACACGGTGAACTGACTTTTAATCGAAATGTTGCGGATAGCAAGAGTCGCCACCAACTTTTATTTTATTCAATTGGAAAGGCTAAAAGAATAGGAAAAACCTTTTAAATAAAAACTGAGTTCGGGGGGTAATTATGCAAAGGGAAGGTGTAAGGCACCCTTTGCATCCATGGTTTTCCATGGGCTCTTAATTGCTTAGCTCACTTATTTATTTGAATTGTTTGAAAAGTGTCGTGTGTGAATAGAAATTTGAATACCATGAGAAGGAAGGAAGTCTTTCAATTGGATTTGAAGGGTCATCGAGAAATCGTTCACCATAAGACTGTCCCTTGCCATAAAGAAGGCAGGTAGTCTAAGGGAAGGATATAATAGTCATTATTCTTGTTTAGGCATCATGCGAGGATACCTTAGCAATTGGGACAGTCATCTTTTACCGAGGCAGCTTCGAGGGACAAGATCATTTGTTAAGGCAACTTCGAAGGGACTATGATCTTATGATGATGAACTGAGAGTAACATTTGTTTTGCTTAGGTATCCTCGGAATCGAGGGACTTTGACTATTTAGTACAATTAAAGGCAACAGGCAACAAGGCAACAAGGCAACATAAGAGGTTACCCTAAAGGTGAGTGTGTGCACCAATCACATGATTGTATTCAGATAATATTTATCTTATAATTCAAGCCATAAGGCAAAAATTAAAATAAAAGGTAAAAAATAATTTAAATAAATAATAAAAAAAGGAGGGATCAAAACTTAGCTTTTTGATTGGCGTGGCGCGTAATCGGAGGATCTTGATTAATCCTGAAGATTAAACACAAAGAAGAGCAATGGTTAGTGCATCGACTGATCTAAACCCTAATTGATTACAAACCCTAAAAGTTTACAAACCCTAAAGGGTTTTTTAAGAAAACTTATTGTGACCTACAAGGTTTGTAAGGTTTGTAAGGCTAAAAGATGCATTAGTGGATAACACCCACCAATAGCAGTGATTAATGATCTTGATGAAAAGAAATAATTAAAATAAAACCAGGGTTTAAAGCAACTGGTTTAAATAAAATAATAAAAAAGTGAATAATTTAATATATTAAAAAATCGAAAGTTCGATTAAATAATTTAAAGAGTCATGAAAATATGATTTTATAAATACAAATAAAAGTTTTAAATAAAATAAGTTTCTTTTAAAAAGAAAATAAATAAAAGAGAAATTATACAATAAAAAAAATAAAATAATAAAAGGGTAAGAACTTAGCTATAATCTTGTGTGATTGGTCTTTGTTGGTACACAATGGAGCTTCACATCTGGGACGTTGGATCTTTGTCACTAGAGATCTACTGGCAGCAATTTGAAGGTCCACCATATATCTTCTAGCATGCGCGCACCTGATCTGCTAGCAAGGAAATTCAGAAAAAATACTCAGTCATACCTGGGATCGAACCCAGGTTCTATGGGCCACAGGCGTGCACTGATGTCCAATCGAGCTGCGCGTTCAAGCTGTTTAACTAACCAAAATCAATTATTAAATATTAAAACACATTAATTGATGAAATTCAAATAAAAGAAGTCAAGAGTGGACCCCACGACCACGCGCATAACCAATCATAATTGGGGAGAGGGGATCAGAAACTTTGACCGTCCAATTACATCGCCTGCTGACGCCACACATGTGAAGAGAGAGATCGTGAGAGTTGACTGGCCAATGAACCAACACCACGTATGCCTTCAAAGTCCAAGGCACTATTCACCTTCTTCATCCTTGGTTGCTGCGGATTTTGTTGGGAATTTTCCTGCGGATTTACCCGCGGAAAAATCCTTCGAATCCCTGCAAAATAAAAAAAAACTCCAAAATGGTATTAAACTAACGACATGGGCGCCCAGATCTGCCATGTCGAGTCCTCTGAAACCAATGGTGACGTCTTCATGGCCTGCAAACGTCTCTACATACGAGTTTCGAAGAAGAAACTTCTAAGCCCTAATAATGGTAGGTAGCGTTTAAGGTCCGATAGCTCTGTTACGATGGTCCAGTCCTCCTCTAAACTTCATAAATAACTCAAATATACCATCAACTCACGTTAAAACATGATAATGAGGGAGATACAAAAATTCAAGAACATATGTAAATATGTGAAATTGGTATGTGCGTTATGGATGCTATGAGGGTTCAAGAACAATGCAATCTTACCCTATCTTACCTCAGGAATGCTTTGAGATCTTTGTTTTGCTTTAACAATGACTGCCCCAAGAGATACAAGTTGCACATATGCTTGATATTTTTTTTGCACGTAAACCCTAGCTCTTGGCTCCCAAAATTTTCGTCCCCTTGCTGAGTGTGTGTTGTGAATATATAAGGGGTGAAATTAGGGTGAATCTTGGACTTGAATCTTGAGTTTTTATGAGTTGGAGATTTGAGAAAATTTGATTGAAAATTTGATTAGAAACTTTCTATTTTTGCTCAATTCTTTCTCCCATAATTCTTCACGAATTTGCTTGGATTTGATCACAATATATTGCTCAATATTTGATAGAAATATAATCCCATTCAAATCTTTGATTATTTCCATTATTTTATTCAATTTAAATTGAATTTAAGTGATTAAATTCAACAATAAAATGAATAAGAATAATAAAAAATAAATATAAAGTCCTATGGGTCGTGGATGGTCTATGGATCAAGTTTGGAACCAAAGATTTAAGCCCATTTAGTCAAAAACTTAAAATTCAACACTTTGACTTTCATGTATTTTCACCAAATTACCCAACTTCAACAGTTCATAACTCTCTCAATATTTATCATATGAAGGTGTTCTACGACTTTTTAGAAACCTTAGAGAGTCCTCTAACCAGTGTCTTTGGTCTCATATCAAAATTATTTTCCATGCTCCTTGTGTGTTTTTTTGAAAAAAATGACTTTTTATTGACTTTTGAAAAGGACCTATAATGTTTTGGTCCATATCCCTAAAATGAAGCATTTTTAGACTTGGCATGTGAGAGACAAAATTGTAGAGAATCAAATTTCCTTCAAAGTAAGCTTTGGATGGAAAATTTTTGATGTTCCATGTGAGAGTTATGGATGGTCAAAGTTCAGTTGACTTTCTCCTTTACAAACCCTAATTTAGAAACTTTTTGATTTGTTGATTTTTGATCTTTCCTTGATGAACCATGATCAATTCTTGATCAAATGGTGAATGATACTTCAATATGAGGATCTTTGACAAAAAATCAGGAGTTTTGACTATACTTTGACCACAGGTGACTTTTAGGTCAATTTAGTCGACTGTTGACCTTCTGAACAATTGAATGACCAATCTTTTGAGCTGAGACTTAAGACTTGTCATAGAGGTAATGTGAGACATCATAGACCATATGGAATGCCTTGGAGCTATTGATTCATTGATTTTCCTTCAGAATAACAAAACCTTAATTCTCTAATCTTTGCTTAGGAGAATGTGCCTTGGAGCTATTGATTCATTGATTTTCCTTCAGAATAACAAAACCCTAATTCTCTAATATTTGCTTAGGAGAGTGTGTCTTGGAGCTTTGTGTATTGATTTGAATTTGAATAGGAGAAATAGCATGGGCAAATTTTGGGGTATGACAGCTGCCCCTGTTTAATCTTCTTATACCTGAGGATGTAGATTGGCTTGTGTGCTTGTCGGAATCTGAAGGTAGAAGAGGATTGAACACTAGAATACCAAGAAATTTGCCCTTGCTGATGGTGAAGGGGCTTTTTGGAGCCGGGCTTGAAGATGTCGTCCAAGTGTTGGAAAAGATATATGAGACGGGCTTAAAGATGCCATCTGATATATGCCATATGGATGTTGGGAGTGTGAAGTGAATTGATTGTAGTGACTCTATTGTCATGAATGTTTTTGAATTGAATATCGGGAATAGATATGCGACTCTTTTGTCGTGATTCTATTATTGTGACTCGGTTGTCGTGATTCCATTATCATGACTCAGTTGTCGTGATTTCATTATCGTGACTCAGTTGTCGTGATTCCATTATCGTGACTCAGTTGTCGTGATTCCATTATCGTGACTCAGTTGTCGCGATTCCTTTATCGCGACTCAGTTGTCGGGATTCCATTATCTTGACTCAGTTGTCGTGATTCCTTTATCGTGACTCAGTTGTCGTGATTCCTTTATCGTGACTCCGTTGTCGGGATTCCATTATCTTGACTCAGTTGTCGTGATTCCTTTATCGTGACTCAGTTGTCGTGATTCCTTTATCGTGACTCAGTTGTCGGGATTCCATTATCTTGACTCAGTTGTCGTGATTCCTTTATCGTGACTCAGTTGTCGTGATTCCTTTATCGGGACTCAGTTGTCGTGATTTTTTTGAATGGAGTGTCATGATTAAGTATGGTTCTTTCTTTTGTCAGCACCATTCGTGGTGGCCGAATTAGGTCTTGGAGAGATGATCGTGTCAGTACCGTTCGTAGTAACTGAATTAGATCATAGATATTTTTTATCTGCTTGTTCTGTATCCTGAAAAAGGTAAAGTTAGTTTTAATGTAATGTCATGATGCATGTATTATGCAACGAATCTCTCAAACTAAATGAGAAACTTGCGTGTTATGTATGAATTTATTATGAGGTAATGTATGCAATGTATGAATATGTTTATGACATATGATATGTGAATATGATTTATGTTGTCTTGATTGAGAAAATAAATCTCTGTGTTATTGTGATTTTGATGTCTGATCTTGTTTTTGAAGATGCTCAGCTAGGGATTTATGAGTTTTGTTTAGGGATGACCAGTAACTTGATGTACCCTGACTAGGGATTTAGAAATATTAATAAGCCATGTTTGGAGAAGCGAAGAAGGTCGGGTAAACGACGATGTCAAAGATGTGAACTCTGTTGAGGAGCTATGTCTTTTGTTGGACGAGTACGTTTGAAGATATCTTCTTTGAGGATTACCCTGTGGGGATATGATCCTGTGAAATCGATTCTGTGGGGAGGCATGGATGCCTTGAACATTGCCCCCAGTGTTTATAGTAACTGTCATTCCTGGACTTGTATTGATTGGAACACAATGATGAGTATTGATCGAAGCGTTGAACATGCTTTGCATAGTTTGGCCCCAGTTATTAGGGAAATTGAAGAAATTCGCCTCGCGAGGACCTTATGAGAAGTGTACTATGGGTGAGATGCCCCTAGTACTTAGTATGACGCCCCTAATTGATCGGGAAGCAGCTTCAGACCCACTAGGGTATATGCCTTTGATTATTCGGCATTTTAGAGATTTTGGAATCTTGACTTGATTGCCCCAAATTGATTGGGCAAAACGTGTCGTGCCCCTTGTATACATAAGAGACATTGCTTCTGAAGTGATTTTGTCTGTCCGGGTAACTTTTAGTCATTAGTTGTACCCTGTGCAATTTCTTTCTGTTGCTAACATTTGAAATTATGTAGCAGAATATGTTTAATAAGGAATTCATGAGATGCAATGCATACGTCTGTCTTGAGTTTTTGAAAAACCTTAAAACAGGAGATGTAAAAGCGTGATATTTGTAAAACGTGATGTTTTGTAAAATGAAATATCAACTCAGCGTTTTTGGTAAACCTTAAGGAGTCAGGATACCTTTTGGTGACAGTATGCTTTCGAACTAACCATGCTTCAGTTAGGACTTTCAAGGGTTGTAACGTGGCTTGGTTCACGGTTTTAAGAAACAAGGGATAAAGATTCAAAATTTTATTTATAACCATCCTAATCTTCGTGATGTTCTTCGATCCTATGCTCAGTTAACTTTGCGTTTCAGCTTTAGCAAAGCTTGAAGTGTTTAGCATTGATATTTGATGGTGGTTGAAGCACCAAAAGTTTATTTGGACCAAGCAGCCATCCTTCTGTTTTTCTTTTTCTTTTGTAGCATATATTTTTTATCGAGGATTTGTACTGACCTCTTCTTTTGAATTTGTTATCCCTAACTTTTGCCTGAACTGATTATTTTGGGGATTACAGTCAGCGGGATGTCTCGACTTTTCTGTAAGCCTCCTTCGTAGGTTTTGACTTAATAGCTTTTTTCTTTTGATGGATATTGACTGCCTGACTTACTGGTTGCGGGAACCCATCATTATTTGTATAAACAACTTCCAGTACAATTGAGTTAACTGAGTAGCTACCCTTCCCCAGGTTATGATTAAAGGTTTTAAATTGTGCAAGAAAGAAACTTCTACTCCTTAGGCTCAAAGGGGTTGACGAGGGATTAACATCCTTATATCTCCACTGTTTAGGAATTGAAACAACGCCTGTACATCGTCAACATAGTCTGTTTAAAAGCATATTGTATGAGGTTGCGGTATCATTTTCGTCATCCTCCCTCAAAAGGCTTACAGCTTAGCAGGAGTTGCAAAGTTAGTACGCAATTTTAAACGAGTGATAGTGAAATAATTTATTCAAGACAAACATATGCAATGCATTGATGATGATTATTAAAACAAATAATGTCTATTATAAGTCGAATGTTTAAACAAACAGAATAGAAATCAGCAAATGAAAAAGTAAAACTAATGATCTGAAAGTTCATCCTTCTAGCCATCCACAGCATTAGTAGTTACATTAGGAGTCTCAGGAGGATCAAACTCAACTTCCCCAGCATCGATCATATCTTGGATTTTGTTCCTCAATGTCCAGCAGCTATTCGTATCATGACCAGGACTATCAGAGTGGTATGCACACCTCATATTAGGATTATAGCTTCGAGCAGAAGTACTAGGATTCTTAGGGGGATCCTTTAGAGTGATCAACTTTAACTTCAGCAGGTGTTGTAGTGCTTGAGCCAGTGACATATTGATCTTTGTGAACTGACGCCTAGGCGTGTCTTGCGTGCTTTGACGACTTCTCTAAGGTGTCGGTGTGGAGATCAAAACTGCCCCAACAGATTGGCCATGGTTATTATTTGAATCTGACTTCCCACTGAGAGGCTTCTTTGTAATACTTGAGGATGTAGCAGCTTGAATCTTACCACTTCGGATGCCATTCTCAACGCGTTCCCCAGTCAGTATAAGCTCAGTGAATCCAGATGACGAACTTCCCAGCAAATTACTATAGAAAGGGCCAGTCAGTGTATTCATAAACATATCTACCAACTCTCTGTCAGTCAAGGAAGGTTTGACTCTTCCAGCTAGATCTCTCCATTTCTGCGCATACTCCTTGAAACTTTCCTCGGGTCCCATAGACATGCTTTGTAGTTGGATGCGAGTTGGTGCGAGGTCAGCATTGTATTGGTATTGCTGGTAGAAGGCAACAACCAAATCTTCCCAAGTATGGATGTTGGTACTTTCCAGTTGATAGTACCATTCGAGTTGAGTGCCAGATAAGCTTTCCTGAAAGAAATGGATCCAGAGCCTCTTATCAGCAGTGTGAGGCTGAATCTTCCTTACATGAGACCTCAAGTGCATCTTGGGACAGGAGACTCCATCATACTTAGCAAAGGCGGGAGTTTTGAATTTTGGAGGAATAACAACCCCAGGAACGAGTCCAAGCTCTTCAAAATCCAGCCCAGGTACCTTCTGAATTTCCACGCTTCTCAGACGCTCTTCTAACAGCCTATACTTCTAATCAGAATAATCCTCGTCTTGAGGATACTCTTCTTCTTCTTCTTCCTGAGCATCAGAACCTACATGGCTTCCCTGGTTGTTCTAGATACTGAAATCATCTTCTTCCTCTTCCTCGTCTTTAGGAATCCCAGCTTCTTCGGCCTTCTTGGGACGACCCTTGAATCTTCTTCCCAGGTTGATCACACTTTTGGGTTTCTTGGTCTTTTTCTCCTTCTTAGTCAGGAGAGCTTTCAACTCTTCTTGCCCTTTGGACAAGTTCAGGATCAGAGCTTGAAGTTCAGCATTTTGAACTTGGAGATTCTTCACAGATTGTTCGAGATCCATGATGCTGAAATAAACAGCGAGGAAGGATGAGAGACCTATTATAAGAAACCTGTTATGCGGTGTTATGAATGCAAATGCAATGTTTTCAAGGATCTTTAGGAATTAAGTTAGCAACATTTAGAAAATGATTTGGTCATGTCTTTGTCTGAAGAAATCTGAACTTTGTCTTTGAACGTCTTTCTTTGAGAATCAAGCTCACCATATCCAGTGGGTCATAGCCTCTGATTCGGGATACTTATGAATTTGAAGATACATGGCTAGAGGAAAATAAATCCTCTTGCCCCTTGATAGGCACTGAGTCTCTGAATTGGAAGGCATGTGGCTAGAGGAAAATAAATCCTCTTGCCCCTAGATAGGAATTCAGTCCTTGATAAGAGCACCTGAAATTGTGCGCCCGAAATCCATAAGATCCTTGAAAGGGTTAGTTAAATCATGTTATGCTTATGATGTCATGATGTTATGCGAATGCAGTTCGTTAGACTTAGTGCGAGATGGTAAGGGCAAACAAATCCTTTCAACAAAACCTGCGAGGAAATGAAGGTTAGTAGTAAACACAAACAAGTCACACAAGTCACACAATTTTTGGCTTAAGGCTTGCATGGATTCTGATCAGGTGTCCTTCCCAAGGGTATTTCTATGGATAAGGAGATTTCAGCAACGGGTTCTACAAATTATCCAGAATTGTCAGCCCTTCTAAAGCACCCTCGGACATGATACATTCGCATCATGCAATGATACTTTGAGAAAGGACCTATCTGAATTGTAGCATCGGGTAGCGACTAGTTCTCAACATTTGTCAAGAGTAGTCCCCCCACTACGTTCCTAAAGGCCAGGATGGGTTAAGGGTAACTAAAGGTCCTTGAGCTCCGGCGCACCCACAGACACATACATAGACCCCCCTCATTTGAGAAAGGTGTGCATATGCTATGGAGTCCTAACTCAAGTGTGAACTTCATATTGACTCATCTCCCACATATGTGAAAGAGGTCGCCATGACTATGCCACTCCTAATCTTAAGTGTACTTGAATCCGGGTGTAGGATTCGTCCTTCAGTTAATTCCCAAAACAACCCTGAAAAATAAAGCAAGCAAAGCAAACAATAGAATACAATTAAGTGATCCTAAACTTTAAGGTAACCCCTCTTTTAATCGAAAGCATCCCCAGCAGAGTCGCCAGTTCTGTAACACGGTGAACTGACTTTTAATCGAAATGTTGCGGATAGCAAGAGTCGCCACCGACTTTTATTTTATCCAATTGGAAAGGCTAAAAGAACAGGAAAAACCTTTTAAATAAAAACTGAGTTCGGGGGGTAATTATGCAAAGGGAAGGTGTAAGGCACCCTTTGCATCCATGGTTTTCCATGGGCTCTTAATTGCTTAGCTCACTTATTTATTGGAATTGTTTGAAAAGTGTCGTGTGTGAATAGAAATTTGAATAAGAACTTTAGCTTGTAAATAAGCGTAGTCTTTTTGAATTTGATTTGAAAAAGAGTGGGAAAAAAGTTTTGAATTTAGAGCAAGCAATTAGTAGCAACTACCCTAAGTTTGAAAGATCGTTCTTTTAGCTTTTCGGGCGAAAGGATCTATCCATACCATGAGAGGGCAGGAAGTCTTTCAATTGGATTTGAAGGGTCATCGAGAAATCGTTCACCATAAGATTGTCCCTTGCCATAAAGAAGGCAGGTAGTCTAAGGGAAGGATATAATAGTCATTATTCTTGTTTAGGCATCATGCGAGGATACCTTAGCAATTGGGACAGTCATCTTTTACCGAGGCAGCTTCGAGGGACAAGATCATTTGTTAAGGCAACTTCGAAGGGACTATGATCCTGTGATGATGAACTGAGAGTAACATTTGTTTTGCTTAGGTATCCTCGGAATCGAGGGACTTTGACTATTTAGTACAATTAAAGGCAACAGGCAACAAGGCAACAAGGCAACATAAGAGGTTACCCTAAAGGTGAGTGTGTGCACCAATCACGTGATTGTATTCAGATAATATTTATCTTATAATTATAGTTATTCTAAATCTGTTAAAGGCTTGCACTCCCTAAGATTACTAACCACGCAGTTAATATTTAAAGGCAGAAAATAAATTCCTACGCTATTGCAATAAACACCTGCGGGAATGGGGGAAATTAAGGCAAAAAATAAGAGAGAATAATAATTAACAAAAATTCTTGAATGCCTTGATCTGCCTCGATCCCTCGATCAATTCTGAAAATTAATAGGAAAATAATAATGGTAAGTGTATGAGTAATTCATTGACAGTTGAAACAATCATAATTCAAGCCATAAGGCAAAAATTAAAATAAAAGGTAAAAAATAATTTAAATAAATAATAAAAAAAGGAGGGATCAAAACTTAGCTTTTTGATTGGCGTGGCGCGTAATCGGAGGATCTTGATTAATCCTGAAGATTAAACACAAAGAAGAGCAATGGTTAGTGCATCGACTGATCTAAACCCTAATTGATTACAAACCCTAAAATTTTACAAACCCTAAAGGGTTTTTTAAGAAAACTTATTGTGACCTACAAGGTTTGTAAGGTTTGTAAGGCTAAAAGATGCATTAGTGGATAACACCTACCAATAGCAGTGATTAATGATCTTGATGAAAAGAAATAATTAAAATAAAACCAGGGTTTAAAGCAACTGGTTTAAATAAAATAATAAAAAAAGTGAATAATTTAATATATTAAAAAATCGAAAGTTCGATTAAATAATTTAAAGAGTCATGAAAATATGATTTTATAAATACAAATAAAAGTTTTAAATAAAATAAGTTTCTTTTAAAAAGAAAATAAATAAAAGAGAAATTATACAATAAAAAAAAATAATAATAAAAGGGTAAGAACTTAGCTATAATCTTGTGTGATTGGTCTTTGATGGTACACAATGGAGCTTCACATCTGGGACGTTGGATCTTTGTCACTAGAGATCTACTGGCAGCAATTTGAAGGTCCACCATATATCTTCTAGCATGCGCGCACCTGATCTGCTAGCAAGGAAATTCAGAAAAAAATACTCAGTCATACCTGGGATCGAACCCAGGTTCTATGGGCCACAGGCGTGCACTGATGTCCAAGGCACTATTCACCTTCTTCATCCTTGGTTGCTGCGGATTTTGTTGGGAATTTTCCTGCGGATTTACCCGCGGAAAAATCCTTCGAATCCCTGCAAAATTAAAAAAACTCCAAAACGGTATTAAACTAACGACATGGGCGCCCAGATCTGCCATGTCGAGTCCTCTGAATCCAATGGTGACGTCTTCATGGCCTGCAAACGTCACTACATACGAGTTTCGAAGAAGAAACTTCTAAGCCCTAATAATGGTAGGTAGCGTTTAAGGTCCGATAGCTCTGTTACGATGGTCCAGTCCTCCTCTAAACTTCATAAATAACTCAAATATACCATCAACTCACGTTAAAACATGATAATGAGGGAGATACAAAAATTCAAGAACATACGTAAATATGTGAAATTGGTATGTGCGTTATGGATGCTATGAGGGTTCAAGAATAATGCAATCTTACCCTATCTTACCTCAGGAATGCTTTGAGATCGTTGTTTTGCTTTAACAATGACTGCCCCAAGAGATACAAGTTGCACATATGCTTGATATTTTTTTTGCACGTAAACCCTAGCTCTTGGCTCCCAAAATTTTCGTCCCCTTGCTGAGTGTGTGTTGTGAATATATAAGGGGTGAAATTAGGGTGAATCTTGGACTTGAATCTTGAGTTTTTATGAGTTGGAGATTTGAGAAAATTTGATTGAAAATTTGATTAGAAACTTTCTATTTTTGCTCAATTCTTTCTCCCATAATTCTTCACGAATTTGCTTGGATTTGATCACAATATATTGCTCAATATTTGATAGAAATATAATCCCATTCAAATCTTTGATTATTTCCATTATTTTATTCAATTTAAATTGAATTTAAGTGATTAAATTCAACAATAAAATGAATAAGAATAATAAAAAATAAATATAAAGTCCTATGGGTCGTGGATGGTCTATGGATCAAGTTTGGAACCAAAGATTTAAGCCCATTTAGTCAAAAACTTAAAATTCAACACTTTGACTTTCATGTATTTTCACAAAATTACCCAACTTCAACAGTTCATAACTCTCTCAATATTTATCATATGAAGGTGTTCTACGACTTTTTAGAAACCTTAGAGAGTCCTTTAACCAGTGTCTTTGGTCTCATATCAAAATTATTTTCCATGCTCCTTGTGTGTTTTTTTTGAAAAAAATGACTTTTTATTGACTTTTGAAAAGGACCTATAATGTTTTGGTCCATATCCCTCAAATGAAGCATTTTTAGACTTGGCATGTGAGAGACAAAATTGTAGAGAATCAAATTTCCTTCAAAATAAGCTTTGGATGGAAAATTTCTGATGTTCCATGTGAGAGTTATGGCTGGTCAAAGTTCAGTTGACTTTCTCCTTTACAAACCCTAATTTAGAAACTTTTTGATTTGTTGATTTTTGATCTTTCCTTGATGAACCATGATCAATTCTTGATCAAATGGTGAATGATACTTCAATATGAGGATCTTTGACAAAAAATCAGGAGTTTTGACTATACTTTGACCACAGCTGACTTTTAGGTCAATTTAGTCGACTGTTGACCTTCTGAACAATTGAATGACCAATCTTTTGAGCTGAGACTTAAGACTTGCCATAGAGGTAATGTGAGACATCATAGACCATATGGAATGCCTTGGAGCTATTGATTCATTGATTTTCCTTCAGAATAACAAAACCTTAATTCTCTAATCTTTGCTTAGGAAAGTGTGCCTTGGAGCTATTGATTCATTGATTTTCCTTCAGAATAACAAAACCCTAATTCTCTAATCTTTTCTTAGGAGAGTGTGTCTTGGAGCTTTGTGTATTGATTTGAATTTGAATAGGAGAAATAGCATGGGCAAATTTTGGGGTATGACAGCCAGATATATGCCGACAAAGTACATGTACCTCCAGTTCCGTTAAACGTCCTGACGGCTCCTTGGCCTTTTGCAATGTGGGGTATTGATATGATTGGAGAAATCAAGCCTACTGCCTCCAACGGACATCGCTTTATCCTGGTCGCTATTGATTACTTCACAAAGTGGGTAGAAGCAGCTTCATTTGCTTCTGTCACCAAGAATGTTGTGGCCCGGTTTATCAAGCACAATCTCATTTGTCGGTATGGCATCCCTGAAAGGATCATCACAGACAATGGCACAAATTTAAACAATAGAATGATTACTGAACTCTGCACACAGTTCCAAATACAACATCATAATTCCTCTCCATATCGACCAAAGATGAATGGCGCGGTGGAAGCTACCAATAAGAACATCAAGAAAATCATACAAAAGATGACAGTAACCTACAAAGACTGGCATGAGATGTTACCTTTTGCTCTTCACGGTTATCGCACATCTGCGTGTACTTCAACAGGGGCAACTCCATTCTCCTTAGTCTACGGTATGGAGGCGGTTCTTCCAATTGAAATTCAGATTCCTTCCTTAAGGATTATGAAAGAAGCCGATCTAGACGAAGACGATTGGATTCAGACTCGATTGGACCAGATAAACTTGATTGATGAGAAGAGGCTCGCAGCTATTTGTCATGGCCAGTTGTACCAAAAGCGTATGATCAAAGCCTTCAACAAGAAAGTCAAAAGTCAGGCATACCAAACTGGTGGCTTGGTTGTCAAACGCATCATCCTACCACAAGGTGACCCCAGGGGAAAGTGGACTCCCACTTATGAGGGACCGTTTGTAATCAAGAAAATATTCTCCGGCGGAGCCATGTTGCTTACCACCATGGATGGCGAGGATTTCCCACACCCTGTGAATGCGGACATAGTCAAAAAGTACTTCGCTTAAAGAAAAGCTCGCTAAGTTGAAAACCTGAAAGGGCAACTTAGGCAAAAATGAGCGTCTCGGTGGATTGAAAACCCGAAAGGGCGATCCAGGCAAAAATTAGAGACTAAATAATACTATCCCGGTAGGCTGAAAACCTGAAAAGGCAGCCTAGGCAAAAGTTAGGGAATAAAGCGTACAACTATGTTCCGTTTATTTACCTACTCACCTTCAAGATTCAACACATCAAAGACACCGATCAGTCCAATTACTTTCTTCCAACAAGTGAGGGATGAGATGCTCGAAGACAGATTGGCAATAGCAGAATTGAAACTCGGCTGGATTGTTTTCACATAGCTATTTCTCTTTATAAATACTTTTCAAAACTTTATGACAATTTCCTACTACTAGGATTTTTGTCTCCTTGTACTAATCAGCCTATCATGGCTCTTTTTCAAAAATCAATTCATCTTATGCTCAAAATCAACATTTTCACTTTTTCTGTTTTGAATACGTAAACGTCCTAATGATAATTTTGAATGAACATGTGCATTTGAATATGATTGATGTTTACCAGGAAAAACAGGAATAGCATTCAGGTAATGTCCCGATCATTTGGACATCATCCCGAAACCAGCATCAGAAGAAAAATCCCCAACAGAAATGCATTTCTCAGCAAATTCCTCAATGAGATTTTTCTCTCCAACAAAGTGATTCGAGAAATCTTATTCCCCAGCAGGGCTGTTCCAGATTGCTATCCCCAGAAGGTGTGATCTCCACACCAAGACTTGGTCAAATAGTGCATAGGAGGGTTATGCATCTTCCTCATTCCCATTTTAAAAGGGCATCAAAGTCAGAATTTTCAAATTACCTTTCATCCCCGAGCGGTAGTCAAAGATCCTTCAACAAAGCACCATGGTTCTCAAAAAGGGTTCCCAGCCGAGGGTACTCAAACAAGATGACAAAAATCATCAACAATCACAATGCCTTCATTTCCAGATGGCTAGCAGGGATTTATTTTCCCAATCAGAAGCTTGATATGCTCAATACATCATGCATCATACATCATACATCATACATATTCATACACAACATAACATGCATATTTCTCCTTTAGTTCGAGAATCTCATACATTACATACATCATAAACATTGCATATCACTAACTTGATTTTTTCAGGTAGACGGATGTCTTCAGCAAAGATGTTCTCAATCACATGCAGTGTTCCCCTTGAACTCTATTCAGATAAGCAGTCCTCTCAGATATAATCAAGCCGAAGATTCATTCTGAAGAGATCTCTCTTTACAAATCACCTATCAACTCAAAACATACCAACACAGATCTAAGTCGATACCTCAGACGGTTCCAGAACGATCTACCATCGAAGATCTAAAGCTGATACCTCAGACGGTTCCAGAACGATCTACCATCAAAGATCTAAAGCTGATACCTCAGACGGTTCCACAACGATCAATTTTCAAAATCTAAAGCGGAAAAACTTTGGACAGTTCTGTAATGATCATCCTCCTAGACTTAAAGCGGTAACCTTGGACGGTTCCGAAACCGTCAACGCAGAGGTTTTCAAATCCTTCATCAAGATATAATCAATGGATTCATTCTGGTGAACAAACCATCAAATACATCTCCCAGATGGCATCTGAAAGCCCATCTCAGGTAATGTGTCAATCTGCCAACAACATACAACATTCAAATGCAATTTCCAACATCACGTCCGGTGGAGGTAAGTGCAAATTTTCAGGGCATATATAATATTCAATCATCTTCTACCTTCAGATTTCAAACAATCTCTTCAGGTTTAAGAAGATTGAATAGGGGCAACTGTTATACCCCAAAATTTGCCCACATCTTTTTTCAAGAAAACTTCAATCTAAAAATTAAGAGTTTCATATAATCTTGGATTTTCATATCTTGATTTATGAATACTTGGTTTTTAGAATTTTTCTTATACTGTATTTTGGCTCGCTGTTGAATTTATTCTTACGCAAATGCCAATTACTGTTTATTACTTCACACACGCTATTTATTTGATATTTATTTACAGAAAAATAGTACTGACGCAATTGGTACAGAGTTAAATCTTTTGCAGGCGCATAGTCCGGGGATTCAGACTGTACTGGTAACAAGAGAACAAGTTTTTGAGACCTCAAATGGATTTCATGGACCTCCATATATCTCAAAGTACCATCATACAAATTTTCAAACTTCAATTCGCTCAGACGCACAGTCAGCAGCTCAAACAGTCAACAGACAACCCGTTTGACCAAAAAAAGTCAACAGACAGTCAAAAATGAATTTTTTTGTCAAAGTCCATATTTTGTCAAAGGATTCATCATTTGATCATTGGATGATCATAATTCATCAAGGAAAGATCAAAAATCAACAAAACCCTAAGTTTCAAAATTAGGGTTTTCTCCTAAAAAGTCAACTAAACTTTGACTGGTCATAACTCTCTCATCCTTCATCCAAAAAATTCAAAGCAAAGCTTATTTTGAAGGAAATTCAATTATCTTTCAAATGAAATTGGTCCCATGATCATTAGATTCACCATTTGAAAAATATGGACAAAGACATTACAGTTCATTTTCAAAGTCAACAAAAAGATACTTTTTTCAAAAGGACACACAAGGAGCATGGAAAATCATTTTGACATGAGACCAAAGACATTGGTTAGAGGACTCTTTGAGGTTTCCAAAAAGTGCAAGAACTCCTTCATATGACAAAAATTGAGGGATTTACACCTTGTTGAATTTGGCTAAATTTTGGGAAAATGCATGAAACCAACATTGATCAAAAATGTATTTTTTCCAAATGGGGCCTAATTTCCATAATCCAAACATGTCTACCATGATGTAAAGGGCCTCCCACGACCAAGACAAAGCCCACATCATTTTTGTTCCATTTTTGGTTTAATTTTATCATATTTAAGATTAAATTGAAAAAGGAAAATGGAAGGATAATGCATAGCTTTGTTTCTAAGCATGACTCATCAAAGATCATTCAATATGCTGAAGCCAAGGAAGTACAGCAGGAGAAGTGTGGAAAATTCAAGCTATGGTGGCTTGAATTCAAAGCTACATATATATTAAAAAATTCAAAATTCAACAAAGACATAAATGCTTCTTAACTTAGTTTCTAAGCACTTCTTTGCTTATATAAGAGCTAGCATACTTCAGTAATCAAGGAGAGACGAATTCAGAGCCATTCATATGCTTGTACCATGCTTGTAACAATTTGAAAATTTCAAAGAAATTCAAAATTCGAATTCTGAGTTTAAGCTTGTTTCAATACAAAATAAACACTCAAACACAATCCTTGAACATCACTAAACATAACCAGATCAATTGCAAGCCTTGAAACTCACTGAATCAAGCACTACAGGTCACGATTTGTTCAAACAAAAATCAACTCAGATCTGATCATTCATGCATGTTTAACAAGATGTAGACATATATTTGAGTTTAGTTTGATGTCCTGATCGTTTCTGGACATTTAATTAAAGTTTGGGGGCTTGTACACGAAACTACCATTTTAGGGTTTTTTAGCTCAAATTTTGGGTTCTTCGTTAGAGCCAAAAATAGAACAAGTTAAGGGCATGGTTGAACTCAGTATATCAAGACGAATCGAATGGACATGTCGCGCCAAATTTCTATTCATGTTTAACCCAATTCGCTATTTTGCAGGTTTAGAACACATCTATTACAGCGCTTTTCTCATAAAAACGCTGTTAAATGTGTTGGCTGAAGGTTGAAGATGATGAGGTGTCCTCACCTCATTGGACAGAACGCGCGCGCCAGCATTTTTTAAATTCTGGGTTCCCATGTGCGCTTTCCATCATCTTTCCATGCACCCTTAATATCTGAACCATTTGATCTCATTAATTCTCAATCCAACGCATCAAAACACGCACCAATATCATGGACCTCATTTAATTACCACACAGGATCACTTCTTTATTTTATTTTTCATTTTATTTTATATAACTTGCAAAATTATTTTAAAATAGTTTTAAAAATCCAAAAAATACAAAAAAAATATTTTTAGTTTTCTAAAATAAAATATTATTTTTTGATATAAAAATATTTTATTTTTCTTCATAATTTAAATATTTTGCATAATTAATTAGTATATATGTTACATATTTGCTTTTTAATTATTTCAACCAATCAAAAAATCAAAAAAAAAATTGTTCTTTTTATTAAATTAGGTTATATATATTATAGTCTAATTTTGTACATATTTAGAATAACTTTCTCTTTAAGTTTTAATTATTTGTATAATTATATGATTATTTAACTTAATAAATTCAAAATCAATTTCAAAAATTCCAAAAAAATCAGTTTTGCTTTAAAATTAATTAACAACCATTTTGAACATATTTTAAAATCAATCATCAAAAAATCCAAAAATATTTCTTTTATTTTCTTGCAATTTAAATTCCTAGATAAATGTATAGGTTGTCAAATTCATGTAAATAGCGTAGTTTACATTTTCCGCAAAATCGATGTAATAGCGTAGATTTACTTTCCGCATTTTACATTTCCGCATTTTAAATTCCAGCATATATAAAACTGCGTGTATGTCAAAGATAAAATTGAATCGTTAGATCACTAACTTCAAAGATAAAATATCTGAATCAAAACACAATCACACTTGCACCTCTTAAGGTAATCCCTCTTTTACTCTCTTCAAAAAATCAAGATCAAAATCAAATGCAAAGTCGAACTTTTGTTTACATCCGGTAAAAGGATAGTTTTTTAAAGGAAATAGGATAAGACCTTATAACTTAGGGTAGACCTCCTAATTTTCTTGCTCAGATCAAAACAAACAAATCTCTCATATATCATTGTTTTTCAAAATAAAACTTTCAAAAAGACAATACTTTGTATATACCCAAACGAGGATCATTACGAAGTTAACGTTCTTTTTTCAAAAAACATATTTTGAAAGATAAAACAGTTTGTATACATCTGCACAAGGATCATTACAAAGTCAATTTACAAAGGTATTTAAAACCACATACAAGCATTTCAAGGCGATAGAAAAGTGATTGAAAACAAGTGAGCTAAGCAAATTAAAGAGCCCATGGATAACCATGGATACAAAGGGTGCTAACACCTTCCCTTTGTATAACCTACCCCCTTACCCAGAATTTCTTAAAGGTCTTTTTCTGTTTCTTTTATAAACCTTTCCTTAATTGGATAAAATAAAAGTCGGTGGCGACTCTCTGATTTTCAAAAGCACAAAAGCAGAAATAAAAAAGAGTCAGTTCGCGTATCTCTCCGCGAGAGGTATGGTAAAAAACCGAGGGCGACAGATACCATAGCCACATGTTCATATCCTTCTGTTACGAACGTCTGCATAATCGGGGGGAATTGTCGCTCCTCTTTCACAGTGCTTGTGACCTTTGATGGATGGTATCCCAGCCCTAGGCGATCCTTCTTCTCTAAGATCTCCGGTACTTTGCCCCAGCCTTCTACATTCAAGTCTTGTAGATCTCTCCAGGATGTTACCGCCCTCTTTATTTCCTCCGCGGGGTGTTCCCTTAACTGGATTAACCCTTGGTTCATGAGTCTCTGCAAAGTGTCTTTAAAAGCCTCGTTATGTTCTAGGATAAACCCCTTTATAAGAAGATACCTCTTAAGTGCATCTATGGGGGAGTTCCTTTGTCGAACCAACTCTTGCTCATTAACGACTTCTATTGCATTGACTGCGCCATCATGGTGTGGTATAGGATTTGTTTTCACATTGGGTTTGTCAAAGGCAATTGCCCCTGACTCTATCAAATCCTGGACCTTGTGTCCAAAGGCCCAATATTTTTCCAGCGTGTGTCCAGGGGAATTAGCATGGTACTTGCACCTTTCATTGGCATTGTATTTGGATAGCAATTTTCCCTTGGGAGGAGGAAGGAGTGGCTTAATTTCCACAAGCGACATGCTAACTAGATATTGCAATAGCCGATGGCGTGTCGTGGGAAGTGGGTCAAACTTCCTTGTAGGTCCTCTATTTAACCCTTGCAGTTTCGCCACCGGTTGCCTAACCCTTTGGTGCACCCCAGTATTGGTTTCTCCTTTTTTCCTACTTAGGAAATTAGGAGTAGATTCCCTTGAACTAAAGGAATTATCATGTGCTCCTTGGACCCTGGCATTTTCGATACTGACCTCAGCCCCTTCTCCTATGATCCTTGAGTCGGAGAATCCTGGAACAGTGTCATCCGTCCTTTGGTTGTGGTATTGCTCGCGTAAAGCGTCCACGAACATATCCATAAGTCCTTTTAGTGGAGGTTTCACTTCCATTTTAGGAGGATTAATGCCTGGGATAGGTATTGTGCTGAGTGCCCCATCCTTTTGTGGAGTCTCCCCTTCATCGGAGGATTGTGTGGCTTTATCAGGAGGTGGTACATATGCCCCTGAACAAAAAGGCGTGTTTTTAGGCGGGCCAAAACCAGGGAGATATCCTTGTAGGGGGTTGTCATCATTTAGCCAATTGTTAATTCGAGCTTGAAGTTCTTTGGCCAAGATCTCAATGGTTCTTTCTTGTTTTTCCAAGAGATCCTTCATGAGGCTTATCACTTGTGTCATCCCTCCCTTAATCTCACCCACAGTTCCTTTCAGTTGAGTCACTTCCTCGCGGAGGGCGGCTTGATTCTGCTCTAGTTGTTGCATTGCTTTCTTCTTCTGAGCTCTCGTCTGGGTGAGCGATCGGGTTGCAATGGCGTGACTGGAGATGAAGACAATTTTCCCTTTAATGTTTTGAAAAAATGCAATGATATGCGTGCTATGAATGATATGCAAATGCTATGCCCATGTCTTATCCACATTGTTATTATAATATATTTATATATATATTAGCATATATGTCTACATATATATATATATATATATATATATATATATATATATATATATATATATATATATTATTTTTCATTTTTTTTTGTTTTTTTTTTAGTAAGAACCTCTTTTTTTTTTGAATAATCCTTTTTGGTGAAAAATTGCAAAAAAATTGAATAATGCGGAAATAAACACACTTCATTAATTCAAAACTTAAATGAAAGTACAACTTAACTTGTTCATGTTGCGAAAGGAAATAAACAAACAAAGAAATTAAACTTTCAAATAAAATAAATCTATAAATGACTAAGAACGCCTATGAATGTCCTCCTTGAATTTGTCCACCATGTCTCTACAAAGCTCCGTGAACTCCTTGACTTCTTTCGGAAGGATAATAGGAGATGATTCCGCCTTTGCCAAACTCTTTGGAATGTCTAGGATTAAATCATTGCACAAATAGACCAACTTGTCATAATTTTCACGACATTTCTCATATTCTTCAAGCATCTTGGGAACCATGCTCACATGCTCATATGCCGTAGAAACAATTGTGTATTGTCTTTTCCAATAATCCCCTTCGTCCCTTGCAGCCTCACACATCTTCTTTTGCCTCATAAGTAATTGCCTAAGCAAAGCCATAGCCTGAAGTGCTCCGTGACACTCATCGGTGCGCTGTAAAAGTGCTTCTTCCGCAGTCAATCTCCTTGTGCGTTCTTCTTGTCCAGAATTGCGGGCTTCTTGAAGATCAAATTTGAGATTTCTTATTTCCACCTCTTGATCTTTAGTCCTATCCGTCAATTCAAAGACCACAGCTTCGAGATTTTTCTCGGATTCTGCTTTGTCCTGGGAAGCCTTTTCATAACGCCTCCTCCACCTTGCAATTTCTATATTTGCTTGTTCCAACCTTTCATTATGTGCAATTAAATCAAAGATGGCACTTAGTACTCCTTCGGTTGCACGCTTTCTTTTATTCCTTTGTCTATCATTCTATTCCTTAGCGGCTTGAAGATCTTGGCTCTTTTCCTTAAGATCGAAGCGTAGTTGGCTTTTTTTGTTAGAAAGTCGATGTATGTCAAGCTCTAATTTTTCCATTTCCTTACGGGACGCCTCTAGGGCAGCCTTGATTCCTTCTATCTCTTCGATGGATAGAGAAATAGGATTAGGAGAATCGGGCTTGTAAGTGGGATCCACAACAAAAGGTAGCAAAATCTTTCCAACTCTCTCTTGAACCCATTTAGTGCAAGGTTCTTTAGCAACAATATTCTTCGGCCCATAGTTCTTTGTTTGAACATGCTTCCAAGCTTGAATTATTTTCTTTAATGTTCTTGGATCTCCTTTCCCATTGTCATGCAAAATCAATCCTTCCACTTGTTGATCGGAAGGCTCACAATCCATAGAATGACCCAATTGGCGCAATGCAAGCACGGGATTATAATTAATACAACCCAAAGTTCCCATTAAAGGCACATTATTAAATTCTCCACATTTATAAATAATTCTTTCAGAATTTAATTTCCTTGCAAACCAAAAGATAGAATTCGCATTGAGAGCTCTTAGCTTTTGAGACCATTCATGCCTAGTCAAATCTTTGATTAAATAGCTAGCCTTGTAAAGATGAGAAGTCAACCAAGAGTACAATAAATGAAGACAACAAGATATCGCTCCCCTTTTCTTTTCATACCGATCATGGATAGTATAATAAATATTAGCAAGAATAGTAGGAGTTGGATCCTCATTTGAATTTCTGAAGGAGGTGAAGACATGAATAGCAGCATCATCAACATACTCCGCCTTATTAGGCAATAAAACAACACCAAAAATTAAAAGAGCTAAAAAATGTCCACAAATGTCCCATTGTTTCTTTTGAGCATAAGACATAGCTTGAGCTTCTAAATAAGTTCTTTTAATTCGTTGTATTCCTAATCAGTTTTGTGATTAGCTTCTAAATCCGCAACGGGCACTTCCAAAGCTTTGGCCAAATCAGACCTCTCAACCCTTTTTCCAACACCTGTATAAAATACTTTTTTAACCCTTGAAAACCCAAGCATAGCATCCATCTCCTCCAAAGTAGGAGCCAACTGAAAATCCTGAAAAGTGAAACATCTAAGTGGCGGATCATAGAACTGGATCAAAGCGGTGATTGCTTCTTCTTGAACCTTAACCTTGAGCAAGTCCAAAATATCCCCATAACGGCCCTCAAACCTGTTCAAAGCAGTTGATGACATTTTATCCCTAATATTTCTCAATTTCTTGATGTCAGGCACTGAGACGGTGAGGTGGACAATAGGCTTCTTAGCATTCATTTTCCCTAAATTTTCACCAAAAAGAATTATTATTATTTTTTTATTCTTCTTTTTTTTTTTTCCTTTTTTTCACCTCTGGATAAGACATGATAAAAATATGCATATGATGTATGATGCATGCAAACAATTATACAAAAAAAAAACACAATATTATAATAATAATGAGCACATATTCAGCATATAATCACATAGGCCCTAAGTTCATAGGTTCGACGTAACGGCTCGGGAGCCTACCCTTCCCATGGGAATGTTCTAGAAGGTCTCATGGGATCATTTGTAGCCGCCGAGACTTTTTGTCTCTTTGGGTCTTAGAACAACTCATTGGTCCATGAGGTTCGAATTTTAGGGGTTGGTTCCCAGAGAGATCAGCTAAATACCCAGTCCAGCCCTAAACAAGGTCGAGCCTCGTATCAGACCTTTCCGAATATTTAACCCACTCTGAGTGGAATTATAATAAGACTCGTAGGCGATGTAGTTCCCCTCTGGTCATTATTATAATTCCCACGCTTAGGCTTAACAGCAGTAATATATAACCCAACAGTGCAAATTATATAACAATTAAACATTTAATGCAAATATGGCAAATAAACATTTAAGAAAAAAACAATAAATAAATAAATAAAGAAATAAAAATTTATTATTAAAAGATAAACCTTCCCCCAAACCCTAAAAGTGGCAAGTTTGCCAAACCCTAAAATGCGCCAAAAACCTAAACCACAAACCACAAACCTAAACCCTCTCAAACCTTAGGAGCATAATAATTAACCTATAGTGTTATTCCCCAGCAGAGTCGCCAGCTGTAGCAACTGCCCTAAAATTGAAAGGTTTAGAGTCGCCACCTATCCTGAAGGGCGAATAGGAAACCCTACGCAGATATGAGATTCAGGGTAAGTTATTATAATCAGGTTGAGGGAAGGTATTAGGCACCCTCAACCCTTTCCTAAAGGCTAACATTGTAAAGATCAGGGTTATGGCAGTAATTATAAGGTTTATAGCTAATGAATTGAAAAGGGTAAAAATACAATTTAAGAATGAATTGAAATTTTAAGGGGGGAGACTCGCCTTGTTACCAAGTGCCTACGTACCTCCTTATGGAGGATCAGAGTCAACGTAGTTCGGGCACAGGGTTGTACGCCTTAGGATTGGATTTGTGGTTTGAGATTGTCTAAAGGCTTTTTGAATGGCCTGTCATAGTTTTGAAATTGATTTGAATGTGGAAAAGTGTTTTTGAGGTTTGGCATACAACCCTGATTTGATTTGGCACCGTTAGATGCGGTGACCAATGGATTTGGTCAGTATAGCTAACGGATTAAGGGCATTGCTGATTGCTCAGATCGATAGATTGATCATCGCGGGCAGCAAATTGAAGGTATTTTAGTTTGTGTATTTTTATCTCTCGTCTAAAGCGACTGATAGCTTCAGTCGGGTCGAGGAGAGAATTAATACGAGTAATTAAATTATAAATTAGTCGGGACAATTTATTTCTCGTCTAATACGACTAATGGATTTAGTCGGTTCGAGGAGAAATTAAGTCATTAATAAAAACAATTAAACAAGTTTCAGAAATTTACTTAATTAGTTATCAGAAAAATAATTAACAAAATTTAGAAATTTAATTAATTAGTTATAAAAAAACAATTAACAAATTTTAGAAATTAATTAAATTTGTTTTTGAAGGCAGGGGGTGTAGGTTTGTTAAGCCAGCAATTTACAAGGGTGTGAACAGCAATGGGCTAAGCCCACTATGGTTGTTGGTCCGCTGGATTGCGTGTGGCGCAGGTGCAAGGGTTGGTGGTAGTTCTCCAATCTGGAGTGTTGGATCTATGGATAGTGTTATTGAACGGCCTGCATGTTGTTTGAAATGTGGAGGTATGATGAGGGGGATACATGGAATCATGTTCCAAGCTCCAAACGTGTGGCCATCAAGAGGCCACGCGTCATCAATCTAACGGCCCTAGGGATTTCGTTAACCGGCCTCACCCTTCTCCCTCTCCCATTTTCTCTTCTTTTCTTTCTCTCTCTTCTCTTCCTCTCTCTAAACGCTCTCCCCCTTCTCTGAACACAACCCAGAAATCGGCCACCCCCAACCTTCATCAACTGCCCTGAGCCACCATCCCAAACCCAGTTTCCAATGAACATTCATCGGAATGTTCAAACGCCACCCCAGAACCTTCAAACCAAATCCAGAAACATCCCATTCAAACCCAAGAACGTGAACCCTAAACCTATCTTATAAACCCTACCCTAATTCTTCATACAACCCTTAGAACCCTAACCCTAGATTCATCAATCCAAGAACCCCAACCCTTTAATTTAAACCCAGATTTATCCAGTAACATCAAATTTCGCATGCAATCAAAGATTCAAACCAAAACCCAACATACAAACATGCGAATGCAAAACCCTAAGCTAAGTCCGATTAGAGTTACCTTGCGTTCTTGAATTCGGGTTCGTGTGTGCTCCGATTTTCTCTTAATCCTCCTCTTTCTTTTCTGTTTTGCAGGTGCTTGAAGATGAAGCTCCAAGTTATGTTCGCGGCGGCGCTAAGCTTCTTCGAGTTCTCTCCTCGCAAAAATCAAACCCCTCTCAATTTCTTCTTCTGCTTCTTTTATAATCTTAGGTTTTTTTATTTAGGAAGGATTAGATTAGATTTGCGTTATTATTTGATTCAGATGTAAATTGACTTGTAATTGATTGTTTTTGATTTAATAAAAATTTGATTTTATTTTACTTATTAAGATTGGATTCAGTTTTGATTGAGATTTGTGGATTTGATTCATTGATTTTCTGTTATGATTCCTGAAGATCCGATTGTGTTGAGATTGATTGGCGTTTTGATTGAAGATGCTGGGCCTGGGTGAAATTGGTTTGATTAGGGTTTGTTTGTTGAAGGAGGGCGGCAGCTAGGGTTTGTGGTGGTGGTGGCTGCGCAGAATGTTGGGGGGGAAGGTGAATAGTGGTCGGGTCGGTTTGACCCGGTCCACTCCCTGGTCCAAACGTGACCAACCTGATAGGCCCATTGATGTTTTTCCTTGCTATTGCTTTGCGGCCCAAAAAAACAACAAAACGACAACAACAAAAAAACCCCATTAACCATCACTTAATTTGTTTAATTTAGTTAATTAATTAATCAGTAACAATAAACTAATTAACTAATAATTAAAATAATGAAAATTAAAAAAAACCCTAATAAAAATGATTAATCTTAATAATGATATTACTATAATTTAACTCCTATTTATTTAGAAGCAAAATTATATAATAATCCTACCAAGAATAATCTAGTTAGTGATTAATAATAATAATATTATTTAGTGGAAATGCAAAATGATGATAAGAAATAGCAAATGACTTGGAGACAAATGGGTCCCAACATAAATTGGATCCCTAATTTTTGCTATTGACTCCCCCATCTTATTTTAAACCAATTTATACGGGAATCTTATAGGAGAGCGAGTTTAATAATAGGTATACTAAACCCTGTGGCTCCTAATTTTTAACGCCCTTAACAAATTGACAGATGCAAATTAACTCGGGTAAATTTCGGGGTATGACACAAGGTTTGTTTTGATCTCCACAAAAATCCCTTTTCCTCTTCTTCTTCTCTCTTCCTTTCTTTCTCTCTTCTTTCTTTCCTTTCTGTTTTTCTTTCTTCTTTTCACGTTTTCTCCTCTTATCTATTTTCTATCTCCCCCCCCACTACTCACTATTCACACACAGAATATCTACTTTACGGTCTAAACTCAATTGCTCAGAAAAACCCTAAAACGAAGAATATTACCTTAATAATATTTCTAGTACCAAAAATATGAAAATCTTCAATTAAATATTAGTCCGCCATCCCGAACTAATACCGACTGAAACGACTCCAAAAATGGTAAAATTCCAATAAACGTCACAAATGTCCAAATTAAGCATATACTTATATTTCCGGGCATTACATGGATGCCCATGTTTGTAACACCCGAGGCCGAAAAAGGCGAGGGGTGGTTGCACCGCATGGAACACCTGAGGCCTGAGATGGCAAGGGTGGTCGCCACATCGGAATGAGAGGGATCCTAAGGCTGTGCAGGTATGGGACTGCATGGTCGAAGGAAAGCTTATAAGGATTGATTGGTACTACCTATATCAACAAGATGCATCTTCTTTTCGGGAGCTCGTTCAATAAGAACTTCACAGTTAAGCATGCTTGACTTGGAGTAGTATTGGGATGGGTGACCTTCTGGGAAGTTTCCCAGAAAGCGTGCGAGTGAGGTCAAAGCATGCTGAAAAGACCCGTGTTGGTTTGTGGGGTTAGTCGATCATCCCAAAAGCAGTCTGGGGCGTTACAAATGGTATCAGAGCTATACCTCTCCCAGTACGATGTGGTTCGAGGACGAACCATGCGGAAGCTGGTGGGCATGTAACACCCGAGGCCGAAAAAGGCAAGGGGTGGTTGCACCGCATGGAACACCTGAGGCCTGAGATGGTAAGGGTGGTCGCCACATCGGAATGTGAGGGATCCTAAGGCTGTGCAGGTATGGGACTGCATGGTCGAAGGAAAGCTTATAAGGATTGATTGGTACTACCTATATCAACAAGATGCATCTTCTTTTCGGGAGCTCGTTCAATAAGAACTTCACAGTTAAGCGTGCTTGACTTGGAGTAGTATTGGGATGGGTGACCTTCTGGGAAGTTTCCCAGAAAGCGTGCGAGTGAGGTCAAAGCATGCTGAAAAGACCCGTGTTGGTTTGTGGGGTTAGTCGATCATCCCAAAAGCAGTCTGGGGCGTTACAATGTTGACTCGCATAGAAATTGATACGTACGAGGAGGCATGGGGTACCTTAGTCGGGCGAGGTCCTCTTGGGAATATTGTTGTCCTGCATATTTATGCACTAGATACAGTGTCTCCCCCAAGGACTAACAACCATGGTGACCATTAGGGACCACTTGTTTGAGTACTAGACACATACCTATGAAAGGGGAGGGACAGAAAACTTGACCTTTAACCTACCCAGATTTCTTGTATTCAAAATGATGTCGAACCTTTGATCCTATGACATTTGGCCTGTACAGAGGTTTTACAGTAATTATCGAGTGGATTGTATAGTGGTAACTCAGATTTTGTGGACCTTTGATCTCGTGCTATTGCATACATGACATCATATCATTATGCATAATGCATATCATTTCCAAGGAATCATAAAGTCTATATTTATAAGTACTTGACACCAAATCATAGGTGGTGGATGCCATGTGACATCCCAGGTACAAATCAAACATATTTTATAAGTATCTGACACCAAATTAGAGTGGTGGATGCCGTGTGACATCCCGTTGCACCCAAAACTTTGCCTTTCTAATTTATTTCTAACTGGATTAGGCTTTGCATTAGTTCATATGCATACATGCATGTTATTGGCTCTATGATCACGGGATCAAGGTTCCATTTCTAAAGCTACAACAGAAAATGATGTTTTGTTAGTCGATACAGTGCAGCAAGAATTCAGGTTTCTTGAAGTGCGGTAAGGTCCGCAAATTTTCTCAAGTTCTCTCATCAGGGACCAATCATGTCCCTATCATAGAAAGTGCTTTCGCACTCCGGTGTGCTTCAAATCAAGAGTTTCCTCTATTTCGAGACATTTTAGTGCAAAATATAGTTTTAACGGAGCAAGTGCAAAATTTGTAACTTCCGACTGGAATGTCGTATGGCCTCGGTTCTTACGTTATGGGACTGTTTTGGCATTCTCTACATCTTTTGTGTTCATGCCGGAAGCCAATTCTTTGGGTAAGAAGTCTGAAAGTGCAAATTACTTGAAATTTGGATTTACTGTCCAATTGTCGTTCGGATGTTCGAAAATTCATAACTTCTAACCGAAATATCAATTTGAAGCGATCCATATGCCAAAAGAATCGTCTGGAGGTATACTACATTTCGTGTGTTCGGGTCGACAATTAATTCTTTGAAGAAGATCTCCGTATTCGCAATTTACCTGAAGTTATACAGTGGAAAAATGTGTCCAACCACTGTCTTTCAGAAGATAAAAAAATCATAACTCTCACACCGTTTATCATATTTTGCTGAAATTTTAACAAAAATCTCGTCCCGATATCCCTGACATTCCGTATGTTCGAACCGAAGGCCAATTCTGCACCATAAATTCCAGAAAAATACAAAAGCATTGAGATTTATTCGTCGAAATGGAGTTTTAGGCACTTGTCCGACGATATTCAAAAATTCATAACTTCCTCAATTTTTATCGGATCACACCCAGCTTACCGAAATTTTTTCACAAACTTTTTCGGCTATGTTGCACCCTAAAATTTTCCCTCATATTTCTTTTAACTGGCTTAGGTTTCGCATTAGGACATATGCATATCATTCATATCATTGGTTTCGTGATTATGGGATCAAGGTTAATCTCTCAAGCTCTTATAAGGGACAAATCAAATCCCTTTCATGACAAATTCCTAGCGTTCAGGTGTTATTGGCACCAAGAGTTTACGCTGTTCCGAGACAATTTCAAGGAAAAGTCTGTTTTGTGGCACCTTTGCAAAATTCGTAACTCCCAACTAGAAGGTAGTATGAGTTGCTTCTCGCATAATCAGTGTTGTTTCGGCATTTTCTACATCTTTCGTGTTTGTCTCGGAAGTCAATTCTTTGAGGAAGACCTTCGAATTTGAATTTATGTGTAGCTGGTGGTGCTAAACTGTTGTTTCCGGATGATCCTTACATTTCGTATGTTCGGCTCAAAGGTTACTTTTGTACCACAAATTCTAGAAAAATTCAAGGGCGTTGAAGTTTATTTGCAAAAAAATGCGTTTTCGGGTATCGTCTGATGATATTCACAAATTCATAACTCCTGCAATTTTTATCCGATTGAGCCAATTTTGACGGCACACTTTCCGAAATTTCGTTGGTTTCGATTTAACTTCAGGCTTCGAGTTCGAATTTTTATCAAAAGATTGAGTTTTGTTATGTTCTTTAAGAGGTGCGCACGAAAATTCTGCACGCCGCAAGTTTTCCGCCTCAGATGACCAGCTAATTTTCTCGTTGTTCAGACGCTCATAACTCTTTCACCACTTGTCCGATGGAGCCAATTCCAGTGGCTACGGCTTGCAAATTTTGTCATCTTTGATTTTACTTGGCTTGCAAATGTTGTCCGATGGAGCTAAATTATGCTTAAGAGGGTAATTTGGGAATTGTGCATATTGGACCCCCTCTATATATTCTCTTCCCTCTCATTTTTTGATGGGAGACTCTCATAGTTCTCTTTCACCACCATCAAAAATCTCTCTCTCTCTCTCTCTCTCTCTCTCTCTCTCTCTCTCTCTCTCTCTCTCTCTCTCTTTCTCTCAAGGATCAAACACATCTTTCATCTCAATTTCTATAACAATATCATCAAGAACGCGAAGAACACGAAGAGTGATATTTTGGATTTCAGTTTGAATCTTCTTCTCCTCTCTCCCTAGAGTGCAACACCTCTCTCTTCTCTTTCTCCTTCATCTGATTCGCAATTTCATCTTCAATTCGCATTCGAATTCACACTTCGAGTAGATCTTCGACTTCGGTAAGCATTCGAATCTTGAATAAGTGCTTAATTGTGGATGGTAATATGATTTGAATGTTAGATCTAAGTGTTGTTGTTGTCGTTAATTGATGATGATAATGATTAAATGTTGATTCAAGTTGTTAGATCTTGTGCTTATGATGAATCGCATTCAATTGTTAGATCTAGGTGTTGTTGCAAGTGTTGTGCCTTATATGTTTGTGATAATGCTTGCATGAGTATTGTTGCTTGATAAATGATGTAAAAACTTAAAATCTATGAAGGTTGAAGCTTGATGCTCATAATGCTATGCTAATTGATACAAATTCGTACTAGGAAAGATCACATGATAGATGTATGGTTCGGATGCTTTAGAATGATTTATTTTGCTCTTTTTTGCCTCTGGTTCAGTGGTAATCGGTTACCACAAGTGATGTAACAATTGTTGTTTTCCTCACTGTTTGCGCAATTCTGACTTGAGGTAACCGATTAACTGAGCTGAAGTAACCGGTTACCTGCCTTTTGCACTTGGTATTGCTTCTGTTACAGTGGTAACCGGTTATCACATTTCAAGTAACCGGTTACCCACGTTTTTTTCTCTCAAAACAGAGCTGCAGGGTGCGTGGTAACCACACCTAAAGTAACAGGTTACCACTTATGTTTTTCCCTTCATTTATCTTTCTAACTTGAGGTAATTGGTTACCTCATCCCTAGTAACCGGTTACCACTGATGCATTTTGCATATTTTTTCTTCTTACATGTACATGCGCCTTGTGTCTTCCATTTCTTTTCTGATACTCATGCTTGAACATTGTACATATTTTCTTGTTATTACTAATTATTTTGCTAGCTTATGCAAGGCTTCGAAGGGCGCTTTTGATAGACGCGTGCGCGTCGTGTTCCACTTTATTTGAGGGACACGACCTCTTTCGATTATGATTATACTTTTGCCATTGTTTGTCTGGACTATGATTTTCATGCAGGTGTTTTGGATGTGTACGAACACACATTCCAATTCGTGATTTATTTTTACGACAATGCTTTGACGCTTATGTTGGATGATTAGACTTTTTGACTTGCTTTGATATTGATGACAGCTTACGTGAAGTTCTCTGGGTTTCTCGCTTTTGTTTGCTAGCTCATTGCAGATTTTCTATCCATTCGACATTCTCTCGCGTTCCCTTTTAATATCCTTCCGCATCATATATTGCCATGAGAAGTAGGGTAGACATGCATCTGGCCAAGCCCTCGAAAGAGGTTTTGTTTGTGTGTGTTTATATTTGTGCTTTGTGGTAGGGAGTCGCGGTGCAATAAGACCTCTTCGAAGGCAACACCGTTAAGTCCTCGTAGTAGGAAAGCGAAGAGGGGTTCGTAATCAACCCCGCCACGTCTCATCGAGTTTGTTGAGTTAGTGCATGCTACGCGTTGCTTGCTTTTGAACCAGCCCCAAATCCTGTTATCGAGTACGTCAAATGGATGAGGATCTTGCAATAAGATCCCCACGCTTTGTCTAGCTCACATTGCCCGACGCTGATGCTTTGTGTACGAACGCACATATTACTTCCCCCCTTCTTCCCATTGTTTGCTTGTTTATCTCGGAGGACTATCCTCGATTAACTAAAGCCCCCCCTTGATAGCTTATTTGTCCCAGAGGACTTGCCCCGGTTGACTAAAGCTCCCTTTGTTTGCTTGTTGGTTTCGGAGGACTTTCTCCATTAGCTAAAGAACGTCTTTAGCTTGGTTTCCATGGAGGACTTGCCTCGTTGGCCAAGCAAATTCCCCACTCCCTAGGTCACTACTCCAGTAGTTATTTTCTTCTCGAGTGGTGCTCGATTAGGTGCTATTATGTGCTATTATGTGCTATCACCCTATCTAATCCTTATTCTTGCTATGTTTGTTTGACATAAATAACATGCATAACTTTTATATTTTTGACCGGAATAACATATATGTCGCATTGCATTATTTGGTATCACATGTTTGACTTGAATAACATGTATGCATTACTTATTTGCTTGATACCTGTGCATGTTTAACCTGAATGACATGTATGTTAGCTTTTCCTTATCTTTGCTATGTGTGTTTGATCTGAATGGCATGCTTAGCTTTTACATGTTTGACCTGAATAAACATGTATGATCGCATCGCTTCCTTTGGTATCACATGTTTGACCTGAATAACATGTATGCATTACATGTTTGCTTGATACCTGTGCATGTTTGACCTGAATAACATGTATGCATGTATGCATTGCCTATCTTTGCTATGTATGTTTGACCTGAATAACATGCTTAGTGTAGTGGTGAAATTGGTGAGACTAAAGCCATGGGAAAGACTTAGTGAAAATTTTGGTATGACAGACTCGAATGTCAATCCTAATGTCAAGACATCTGATCTATTATTAATGTAGCACCAGTAGAATACAAGGATACTTCATTATTTAATTACTCTTAGAAAAGATTCAATGAGACCTGGGATCACACATGTTCAGCATACATAACCAGATTATAATTTTTACACGGTTCTGTACAGGAACAGCTAACACTTCTGAACCTGATGTTATAGACAAAGTCATAACATTCATAACTGAACAAACAATGCAGAAGATAAATCACACAGTTAATTGTTAACCCATTTCGGTTCTAACTAACCTACTCTGGGGGCTACCAAGCCAGGAAGAAGATTCCACTATCAGTAGTACTATTTTATATAAACAAACTCTGGTTTACAGATAAACAACCTCTGGTTTAGCTAGTCACTACCCAAAGCAATCTCTATCTCAGAACTTCATCCAAGATAAGAAAACCTCTGCTCACTCCTTGGTAATACCTAATTGTTACAACCCTGGAACAGCTATTTACACAATTAACAATGAACACATAGTTTAAGCTCCCACAGATGGAATAAGCTTGAAATGATGAATGGAAAATATAAGACACATCTTCATATCTTCAAGAGCCGTACCCTCTGTTCAACAATCCTGCTGAACAAACTCATTGTAGCAAATTTGTTCCTCAAAATAAATACTTACACCAGAAGTAGAATGTCATAACATTGTGTCTGACATTTGTACTATCAGTATTCTCCATAAGTTTCATCCCCTTTTCTTTTCAACAGACCCTTGCCTAAGAACTTATCTTCTTCAGAAATGATCAACAAATGACCCCTTGATACTAAAATCACACACAGAGAGGTTGCCACAATCTCAACAAACAGAACTGCCACTCCTAGAATTTTTTTGAGCATAACCCTACCATGTTTGAATCAGATCATGGTCTGCTTAAGATACTTTGAAATCCTTCTTGATAAGGTGTTTTTCAATCTCACACATTGATTAACATACTCCTTGAACAGAAGAGATTCTCCTTTATCCTTAGCTGTGTTGATCCGATCATAGAACTTTTGTCTTCATACTCATTTTCACTAAGTGAAGTCTTCATCATGAAAGTAATTATGTATGGCCAGAACATATTACTTACATCCAGATCAGAACCTGCCCATTCTAATCCACATCATGTCCAAACTGTCACTCTAGACAATAATGTTGCTTTTTCAAACTTCTATATATTCCCAGTCCTTCTACCAGGGAATATGTGCTTCGTGATGTTGATACCTAAGACACAAGTTCATCTGAACTCAAACAAACTCTTGACTATCCATAGAGATAACACATCTCTATAGAGGACTTGGAACAAAAGAAACAAATTGTGTTCACGACTCGAAACAAGACTCTTTATTCTTTACCAAACAGTTGTAAATAATGACCTCAGACTTAACAATGCCTGAACACCACCCTTAAACCCTATGATTGACTCAAATAGACAATCATAACCTAGACTCTAGACACTTCTCATATTCGAAAGAAGAACATGAGGGACTCAAACAAGACTAAAACAAAACGAAAAGACTTTATAATCCTGAGCAATTTAAACAACATACCTAGACTTCACCCAAAGTCTTAATCAAGTGGACTCGTGCATAGGTTGGATCATGCACTTAGATCAGAACAAGTGATACACACCATCAATTCATGTCGTCAGATGATAATGCAAAGAATATTCTTTGCTGGTCTTTGAGAATACACATGACTTGAGTTATGTTCCGAGGATTTTGTGTGACTTTGTTCTTCTTTCTTTAAGATTAGTCTTTGAAAGACTTTTCAAATGAATAGAAGTAGAAAAACATTTTCTTTGCTGATCTTCATAATCTTTTACTCCCCCTGAGATATACAACTTTAGGACATCTTTGATGTTCGTCCTTGAAGTTCCCTTCATTTGGAATTTGCCACAGATTCCAAGTTTAGAAACCTCAGTTTGCTTGCTACACAAGATCCAAATTGCCACATTCTGTAACTTGGAATATAAGAAACTATGATTGTATAACCATAAATTGATCTTCAATATACATGTCTGATTTTTTTATACAGACTTTGTAAATATCCAGCTCCCATCAAGATATTTAACAGAATCAGTATCCCACATCAGAGACTCTTGCCTTCTTCTTTGATGTGTGAAGATAATTGAGAACTCATGGTTGTAAGAACTTCTTCTCAGCATCCAGGTTCTAAACCTAATAAGTACTAAGTCTCCCGTCAAAGTACTTACCAGCTTTTCAGTTAGAATTTACTACTCACACTAGGTCATTATGACTGATTACCTCTTCACATTTATACTTTATGTTCTTTGCAAATACATAAAATAACTGAAGATCTTGAGATGTTGTAACATGAGATGTGACGTCATTTCTCATGGTTCTTGGTTAACATCTTTAATGTTAAATTAACAATACTCAAGTTAGTAATTGAATAATCCAATAGTCAGCAATATCCAGACACATCAAGGGATAAAATTGCCAGCATCTCAATAACCTTTTCTTCAGACTTATAATTCTGATTTTGAGATGAAGGATGCCATGGTCTGTACCTATAGAGGAGATTCCCTCAGCTAGGTTTCTGGAACAAACTTAGTCATAGCATAACACTGAATTAGTCAGATCCATCTGACTTCCTTGATTTAAAATCATACTACCCTTTCTGGATAACAACTAGGGCAGTACACATTCTTAACCATATTTCACTGTGATTGAGACACATTATTCAGCTCCAACAACTACTCTATGGTTATGAATACTTATCTGGTTTCATTGATCAGAGGAAACTTACAGATATAGGCTCTTCAAAAGTACAACATAAAGGATTAGAAAGGAATACCTTTATGAGTTTTTCTTAGTGGAACTGAGCACATGTTAATCGTGTCCTGATTAACTTAGCCAAATGTCTCCTCTTCCAGACCAGGAGTAGGTTCCTAACCAATGTTCTCACATTACATTAGTTTAGCACCAGAACATTTGTTCTTCAGATGGTAGCTGCATACCAGTTCTTAATGTCCCAACATCAGATAGGACATATGTTCCTCCTTCTAGGAACCCTTCAACCTTGAAGATTTCAAGGTACACACTTCCAGATAATTATGTATATCATTGATCAAGTGACATTTATCAGCTCTAATAAACCATGCCATTATGAGTGGACTTGAGAGATTACTCAAGTATCTTTGACACTTTAATTATAGATGTCAATACCTGCCATACATTCTGTTGAACCTTCATAACCCTAGGGTTTCTCAGAGACTATGCAGCGGAAAAAATAGTCATATATCAACAGAATTCACACAATGCTTACTTTAAGTGTTAGTAGTAAGCATGACAACTACAAATTGATTGGTACTCAACCTTGCACAATGCTTGCTTCTGTACCAAGCAACTGATTAGACCAAACCAAAATCCTGACTTGATGAACTCACAGACAACAGAGGTTACCTTATCAATATCTTCACTCCCGCATGAAAGTTTTGATGAGCTTCTTCTCTATTCATAGATATCAGTTGAATTTGTATTTAAATTCAAGTTCTTCACTCCCGCGTGAAGTCCTTGGACTTAACGCTCTTCGTTCCAGCATCACAGCTCTTAGGTCAGGTTGGTCTAATCATATAGGTCCATCCTCCACTTCAAGGGACCATACAATATGAACATTCTTTTTTCAAACACTCTTCTGCTTTTACCACAACCAGAATTTATCCCTTATGGATCTCATCCAGAAACAGACAGGATGCCTGCTTTGATACCAATTGAAAATTCTGGTATGACAGACTCAGATGTCAATCCTGATGTCAAGACATCTCATCTGTTATTAATGTAGCACCAGAAGAATACAAGGATACCTCATTATTTAATTACTCTTAGGAAAGAGTCAATCAGACCTGAGATCACACATGTTCAGCATACATAACCAAATTATAATTTTTACATGGTTCTGTACAGGAACAGCTAACACTTCTGAACCTGATGTTATAGATAAAGTCATAACATTCATAAATGAACAAACAATGCAGAAGATAAATAACACAGTTAATTGTTAACCCATTTCGGTTCTAACTAACCTACTCTAGGGGCTACCAAGCCAGGAAGAAGATTCCACTATCAGTAGTACTATTTTATATAAACAACCTCTGGTTTACAGATAAACAACCTCTGGTTTAGCTAGTCACTACCCAATGCAATCTCTATCTCAGAACTCCATCCAAGATAAGAAAACCTCTGCTCACTCCCTGGTGATACCTAATTGTTACAACCCTGGAATAGCTATTTACATAATTAACAATGAACACATACTTGATCTGCTTCACAGCTTCAATCAAGCTTACAATACTCAACTCTTACCTATAGGTTTCTAGTGAGGACAATCACTTCTCTAACATACAGGTTTCGAGAACGACAAAGCAGTGACCTTCCCACAAACCGGGAGGTTCACCTACACGGCTAACCCTAATGGTTACATCTTTCTAAATGCCAGCTAGCTTCCTTAACTAGGTTACAAAGTTTCCTATTTATAACCTGACCCCAATTGGACTTGGGCTTACAAATCGCAGCACTCTGGCTGTTACAAATATGCAGAAAATATTCTGCTACAAATAAGGTCATTCAATCTTGAGTTTCCTAAATTAGAAACTGCTGAATCCAATCTTCTGATCTGATTTTTCCTGAATCATCAATCTTCTGATCTGATTCTTCAATTATTCTTTTGACCTTTAAATATGCGCCACATAGGATTACATAATATTAACATAAAATATTCTGTATCTGTTAAGTACAAACTGAATCTTCCTTCCAGTTCTGCAGGCGCGATGTCATGAGTTGATGTCATGATATTCCATCTAACATCTTGCTTGTACCTGTTTTGTTCTTTATAAACTTGCAAGACTCACATTTTGACCATTTGCTGCTATTATATGTTTTAGAAAAACATTAGACAATAATATAGGACAGACAGAGCATCAACACTTAGCTCATTTGTTTTAAAACACAGTCGCCATGGGTGTTGAGCTTTAACAATACTCAACGGGTTTTTAAAATGTTGAGCTTTAATAATACTTAACAAGTTTAATAAAAAGGGACTAAGCTTTAACAATACAAGGTGTATGGACTAAGAGTAGCTTCACCGGGAATAATTCTCCTCTTAGTACCAAGGTTTTAAAACAAAGGGTTGGTTGAGCTTTAACAATACAAAACCAATGGTTGATTTTAAAAAGGTTGAGCTTTAGCAATACAAAAACCATTTTTAAAACAAGTGCAAAGCTTTAACAATAGTAAACACAAAGATAAAAGAGATTTAGAAAATATATTGAGGGTCTTGACAATTTTAGTTAATACCATTCCCATTCCTTTGGATTTTTCAACAACAACTTTAAGTAATCAATCAATGGATACCTCAAATGTGTGTGTGTGATAACATGTGTTGCAAAAGACAAACCAGTGAGTATAACAAAGAGATATGAACTCAAATGATAATGGATAAAAGATGTTTTATACTTTTAGATCATTTCATGTATGAATGAGTATGATGGATGGATAAATGTCGCATGCATGTGGGTTAGTAAACAAAGTGTATATACAACGATAATACAATGAACAAAGTACAAAGATACAAGGATAAAAATCAACAAGTATATGTACATAAACAAAGACAATGGTCAAAGGAATAAGTTATATTAACATGGCATTTTTTGGGATCAAAAGATCAAAGGATCATGAGATTAGGGTTTTAGGGTTTTGGTTATGTACACCTAAGCTTAACCGTTTTTCTAAAGTTGTGCAAACCCTAAGTGAGCAACTAAGGGAGCATGGCATGAACTTTTAAGGAAGCTAGGGTGAGTCCTAAAATAGCCACACAAATTTAATCAAGACATTTGGTGAAGAAAACATTTTTTTTGTTTTTGACTAAAAGGCTTTAAAAGGCATAAAAACACTATTTTTCGATTTAATTCAAAATGATTAAATTAAAATATTTTTTGTATTTTTAAAATATATTCACAAAATATATCACATAAACAAGGAGTGTGCAAAAAATTAGCTCAAAAGGAGTTAGTTTGCTCATAGAAACAACTTGGGAAAGTGATGGAATGAAAACAAATATTTTTCAAAATAGGTCTCAGGAAATCGGTTTCCCAAAATGAGGAAACCGATTTCTTCTTCGAACAAAAGAAATTTTGCTTCAGGAAACCAGTTTGCAAAAATGAGGAAACCGTTTCTCCTTAGAAAAAACCAGATTCTGCTGCTGAATCACATTTTGTTCAAACTTTCAATTTCTTAAAAATGGTAACTTTCTCATTTCTCATCCAAATGCAAAAATGCAAACATCAAAGTTGCTTAGAATTTCACAAGGAACTCAACCATGTGCTTAGAATAAATTAATATTGATTGTAGCTTTCAAATTTTTGATAAAAACCAGAAGCAAGCTAATTTTTCAAAAGTTAATTTAAATGACAATCAAGCTCAAACAATGCATATTTCAATAGGACTTCAAGTCTCACCAATCATATGAACAATGATGACTCAACAATGACCAGAAATGATAGCTTAAACTACGAGTTTTAAGTTCTAGATTTTCTTACCGAATGGTAAGAGATGGTACCTCCTTTAAATGATGTTCCAGCAACAAATGAAGGATTCTATGAGCTTCCTTAAACCTCCCTGGTGCTATTGATATGCTTACCTTGCTTTGAACTGCTCTCAATCTCTCTACCCAACTCAACACGTAAATGTGACAGGTGAAGATAGAGGGTGATAATGGAGATGTTACAGATGTGATGTAAGGGTTTGGATAGGTTTTATATGGTGTATATTAAGTGTTTGGATGGTTTGTTGGCAAAGAACTTGAGACAAACTCAGAACTTGCAAGTTTGAGCTAAAGTGAAAAAAATGGAGGAGTGACTTTCGAGGTTTTTGTTTGGGGTGTTTATTAGGGTAGTGATTATGATGAGCAGCTTCTTAATGATGTTTAGAAGTTGCTATAATGGTTGGTTGACACCTAGAACTTATGGAACTCAAAATGACTTGAAAAATGCAAAGTTGGAAAGAAGGAGAATTTCACGTTGTATGGTCACTTGGAGGATTTTGGTGTGTTTAATGCAAGAGGCGAGGCTCTCTATTTATAGGCATAAATTAGGGTTTCTGGAGGGAAAAATATGATCACAAGAAAATCACATGTGATAGTTGTACCTCTTTTCTTTTTCATGAAGAAAAATGAGAAAATTATGGTTTCAAGAGAAGGTGCCAGCATGCCTGGAGTTTTTGGTTGCTTTCTTAGCATTGTGGAGGCTTGCTTGTGACATTCAAATTATTTTTGTTGCTGAAGAAACAAGTTGGAAGCTCAAGGAGAGTGGACTTTGTGATTAAAGTGGCTTTTCCAAAATGGAAGTCATGGCTTTTTGCTTGAAATGGCATTATGCATTGGTTAAGACTTAAACCACTTGGTCCATAGCTCAAAAGCTTGTGTAATCTTCTGATTATGGTGTTTGGAACAAGCAATAGGAGCTGCAGGGAAGGAATCTTTTATTAAAAAATGATTTTGCTTCATAACTTTCTCATGTTCATGGCTTGCATTCAGAGCCTTCTTCACAAAATCATATCTCCTAGCTCAAGTGATGGAAAATCATGCTAATTGTCTCTTTGGAAAGCGCTTGCTACATACTTCAATCCACTTGTTGAAAGTTTTCCCAAAATCATTTTGGATCATGGTGAAAAATGGCCACAAAGTTGGAAGAAATCCATGTTAAAACACTTAAAATTTCTCTAAATTTTTTGAACATAAACTTCTTAATCCAATATCTCTCAAATAAATCATCTTTTGAAGAAATGCTATGAATGAAAAAGTTTTTTGTTTGGCAAAAATCTACAACTTTCATGTTGGGAGATTTTTGAGTTTGTAGGTGAATTTTCAAGTTCCCAAAATGAGGTCAAAATCACTTAAAAACTTAATTTTGATTTTTGTTGACTTTTTTATCTTTGATTGATTTTCTTGACTTTTCTTGATCAAATAACTTCAATAATTATATGTTGATGATTTTGATCCTCAACAGTCCATAGTTGACCGATTTTCTCAAAAGTCAAAGTTTGACCCACATAGTTGACTTTTTCTAGATGAACTACAATCTTTGTGGATTCCCATTGAATCAAGCTATCCTCTTCAAATGTATGATGTGAATGGATTATAATGTTTATTTGGAGACCCTTGAATCATATTTTGAGCCATGGAGCTATGTCCTAATTAAAAGTCAACTCTTTAGGTGAATTAGATCCAAACCCTAATTTGCTTAGTCTCCTGTCTTAGAACCCAAGCAACAAACAACAATTTTTTTTGGTATTTTTGGTTAGCAAAAGATGTATGTATGATGATAATGATGATGATGATCCTATTATTTGGGAGAGGGTGGGATCTCAGTGGTCAAAATTAGGGTACAACAGCTGCCCCTACTTAAGCTCTTGATACCTTATGAGGGGAAGATGGAATCTTCGTCTCAGCACTGTAGGAGGGACTTAAATAAAAAAGATAGCACAGTTTGGACCTTGAGAGTCCACATGTATAATATGATATGAATGCAATAAATATTTTTTTATTTTTATATATGGAATAAGCAAATAAACAGCATCTTTTCTTCATATTAGGAGAAATGGAACAGATCTACTAGGGATACATTGTAAATTTTCCCTGACGCTAGAGAGACTACGAAACACTATAAATTGTTCCTAACACTTTGAGAATTTCACCCGCTGGGGAAGAAAAACATCAGACTCCTCAATGAACTATCTCTGATGCTGATAGATCTATCTTTCGTTAGGAAGGAACATTAGAACATCGGGCTCCTCAATGAACTATCTATGACGCTGAGAGACCTATCTTTCATTGGGAAAGAACAAACTTCAATATGAACTGTCTCGTACGTTGGGGAGACTAGCCATTCATAAGGGATAACTACCATGTTCTGCAATAGACTCTCTTCATCATCTTGAGAAGGCTCACCATCTATTGGAACTCTTATCATGAACTGTCTTCTTACACTGAGAGACCAACCGTCCATAAGTTTCTTCACCAAAAATAATTTGATTTCTCCGTAGAGACTGTCATCTTCTTTTAAGAAGGAAATCTGGGACATACAAGCTGCTCCAATAAAGAGACCATCACTTGTTACCGGGTAATAAATATGAAAGTAATTGCAATAACAACTATGAGGGATATAAATCCAACTTTCTGAGGAACCACAAATAGGATCTTGCTTGAGGATACCAAATCTTCAATTGTTCAAAATAAATGCACTCTTATAATCCAAGATTCGCTTATCCAAATAGTTATATCTGTTGAAGACAAAGTTCAATCCAAGGCGGAGTTGGAAAGAGACACTAAACAAGACACTTCCCAATGAGGAATAAGCTCAAAAATGGGGGTTCATCCTATTTACAGATAGATCAATAAGATTGAATAAGATCTTCCCATGAGGAACAAGCTCTCTGGGGAAACACAAGGATAATGGGTCTTTCTGCCTAAAGCTGACGCTTAAGTGGAAGGAGTAAAGACATCGCTTGGGGATGAATGTGCATGAATGCATGAATGAATGTATGATGTTCATGAATGTATGAATGCATGAATGAATGTTATGTGTATGCTAACGAAACAAACATATAATATAGACGACCACACTGGGGATGACAACACCGGGGTATATACTCGACTGATTGTTAATAACATCTCCTGTTAGGGATGAAGTTTGTTGAGGTAGAGGAAACTCTTCAGATCAATCATCATTATCAAAAATATTCATTCCGAGAAGAAAACGCGTTGAAAAGGGAAACACATTCCGAGAAGAAAACCTGCCCTTGGTTGGAGACAACTTGTATTAAGACTTAGCTGCTCTGCGGGGATAAAATTTGTTGGTGCTTTCATTTCTCGTTTTGAAGACCAACTCTCTTGGGGCCAAGGTCAACATCTTTTCCGTACCCATGAATTTTAAGAAAACGTTCTATCCTTTTTATTTTGAAAAAAGATTTTGACTTTGTTTCAAATCTTTTTAATTTCAAAAGCAATTTTTTGCAAGATAGAATAAAAGTATAAGAATTCCAAGAAATGAGATAAGGCTCAAATTTCATTAATGGAATGGTAGTCTGCGAACGACATGACTCCATGGATTACAAAGCTTGAAAATGGAAACTTTTAAAGGAAAGGGTACATTAAAATACAATGATCATTATTCTCCCTAACAATCCTGAAGATCGGGCGTACGCTGACGTCGGTTGAGAGTCTTCAGAAAATATCTTCAAGATGGTCAGGTTATACTAGATGTGGTTACTTGCCATATTCCCTAACTTTTGCATGGATTGCCTTTGTAGGTTTTCAATCCATCGGGATCATTATTTCTTTTTATTTGTCTCTAATTTTTGCCTGGACTGCCCTTTTAGGTTTTCAGTTAACCGAGATGCTCAATTTTGCCTAAGTCACCCTTTCAGGTTTTCAACTTAGCAAGCTTTTTCTTTTTCTTTAGGCGGAGTATTTCTTGACCATATCGGCATTCACAAGACGTGAGAATTCTTCACCATCCATAGTCATAAGATTCAAAGCACCACATGAGAAGGCTCTCTTGACAATATATGGGCCTTCATAATTAGGAGTCCATTTGCCCTTGGGATCTAGTTGAAAAGGTAATATCTTCTTGGGCACGACATCATCTTCCCTGAACCTTCGAACTCTAACTTTCTTGTCAAAGGTTCTTTTCATCCTTTCTTAGTAAACCTGACCATGACACAAAGCGGTCATTTTTTCTCTTCAATAAGATTCAACTGATTATATCTAGCTTGACACCATTCAGCTTCTGATAACTTGGCTTCCATTAGGATCCTAATGGAGGGAATCTCAACCTCTATTGGGAGTACAACTTCCATGCCATATACCAAGGAGAAAGGCGTTGCCCCAGTTGATGTGCGAACAGTAGTGCGGTACTCATGCTGAGAAAGAGGGAGCATTTCATGCCAGTCCCTGTAAGTCACAACCATCTTCTGGAAAATCCTTTTAATATTCTTGTTAGCTATTTCTACCGCTCCATTCATCTTTGGCAGGTAGGGAGAAAAATTGTGATGCTCAATCTTGAATTTATCACACAGCTCTTTCATCATTCTGTTATTCAAACTGGAGCCATTGACAGTAATGATTTCGTTGGGTACGCCATAACGACACTTGTCGAGTAACATTGGCGTAAGAAGCAGCTTCAACACATTTGGTGAAATAATCAATAGCAACTAGGATGAAACGATATCCATCTGAAGCCTTTGGTTTAATCATTACAATCATATCAATTCTGCACATAGAGAAAGGCCACGGAGAAGAGATAACATTGAGAAGCGTTGGAGGCACATGGATCTTATCAACATAGATCTAGCACTTGTGGCACTTCTTCACATATTTGTAGCAGACAGATTCCATCGTCATCTAATAGTAACCTGCTATTAATATTTTTCTTGTCATTGCATGTCCATTGCGTGAGTGCCAAAAGATCCTTCATGAATTTCTTGCATCAACAGGTTTGCTTCGTGTCCATCCATGCATTTGAGCAATACCATGTCAAAGTTTCTTTTGTAAAGCACATCCCCAGTTAGGAAGAAATTACCAGATAATCTTCTCAAAGTTCTTTTGTCTTTGTCAGATGCCCCAGGTGGGTACTCTTGTTTCTGTAGAATGATTTTGATGTCAGGAAACCATGGTTTGTCGTCTGTGACAACTTCAACAACGAATACATAATCCGGCCTATCCAGACGCATGATTGTAATTTGAGGAGCTTCATTTGGAAACTTCACTTGATACATGGAAGCCAAAGTAGCCAATGAATCTGCCATTTGGTTTTCCTTACGAGGTATGTGATGGAATTCAACTTTGTTGAAGAAGATTAGCAGTCTTCGGGCATAATCTCTGTAAGGAATTAAACCAGGATGACGAGTTTCCCATTCTCCTTTGATCTCATTAATAACTAGAGCTGAATCTCCATATACGTCAAGAATCTTGATTCTGAGATCAATGGCTTCCTTTAGTCCCATGATACAAGCTTCGTATTCTTCCATATGTTGGTGCAGTCGAACATCAGTATTGCAGTAAATGGTACGTAAGAACCTTGTGGCATATTGTAGCGGTGAAATTGTTGAGACTAGAGCCCAGGGAAAGACTTAGCTCATTTGTTTTTAAACAGAGTTGCCACCGCGCTTTATTGTTTCCAAAAGGAATGGGAGAAAGAGCGAATAAAACCCACAGAATTTTTTAAAATCAAAACTAATAAACTTATCAGATATTTGGGTAACGGGGTTTGTTATACAAGGGGAAGGTTTTAAGCACCCTCGTATCCATGGTATCCCATGGGAACCTCTTTGAAAATGTTATTCTTTTTGTGTAAATCTATTTGAAAATCATATGTGAACTTGTTTAAAAAGAGCGTGTGGGGATGGGAAAAGAAGTTTTTGAAAGTGAGCTCGATAAGACAACGCATCTTAGGCCTACATACCCCTTTTAAAGAAAAGGGAAGTCAGAGCTTTTGTAGTTCCTTTTAAAAAGGAAAAATAAAAGGGGGCCAAAGTGGCCTCTTTTTGAGTGTTAAGCTTTAACAATACTCAATAATTTTTTTAATAAAAGGGACCAAGCTTTAACAATACAAGGTCAATGGACTAAGAGTAGTTTCACCGGGAATAATTCTCCTCTTAGTACCAAGGTTTTGAAAACAAAGGGATGGTTGATCTTTAACAATACAAAACCATTGAAAAAGGACCAAGCTTTAACAATACAAGGTCAATGGACTAAGAGTAGTTTCACCGGGAATAATTCTCCTCTTAGTTCCAAGGTTTTAAAACAAAGGGTTGGTTGAGCTTTAACAATACAAAACCATTTTTTAACAAGTGAAAAGCTTTAAAAATACTTTAACACAAAGATAAAGAGATTTGGAAAAGAGTTTGAGTACCTTGACAATTTTAGTCAATACATTTCCCATTCCTTTGGACTTTCAACAAACAACTTAAGCAATCAATCAATGGATACCTCAAGTGTGTGTGTGTGTGTGTGTGTGTGTGTGTGTTTGTGTGTGTGTGTGTGATAACATGTGTCACAAAAGACAAACAAGTAAGTATGATAATTATCAATGATAATGGATATTTATACCTTTGGAGGGATTCATATATGAATGAATGATGGATGATGAATATGAAACTCATGCATGTGGGTTAGATAAACAAAGTATATACAAATGATAATACAATGGATAATAAGTATAAAACATAAGGATGGCAATCAATAAGCATATGTATAAGTACAAAGGATAATGATTAATATAAACAAGTCACATTTAACATGAATAAACAAAGATCAAACTATTTTTGGAATTAGGGTTTTGAAATCAACACATAAACCTTATTGATTTTTAATGTTTAAATACCAAATTCTAAAGGATAATTGGTCTAAGGGTACATAAAGAAAGTCAAGGACACATTATCCTAACCCTAAACATATATTTACAAAAATACACAAAGTTAATTTGAAGAAAATATTTAAAAGAAATGATTTTTTTTGTATTTTCAAACACTTAAAAAGAACATGTTTTTGATTAATTTTTAATGGTAAAATAATAAATACTTTTGAATTTTTAAATCATGATAATAAAATAGGCAACATAAATAAACCATACAAAAAAGAACAAGTTAAAAAGTTAGTTTTTCTATTTGTTATGATTTTTCAAAGTTTGATAAGAAAAGAAATAAAACTAGTGTTAAAAATATAAACTTGGCCTTGCTATGGTTTGAACACAGGACCTTCACTTTATTGGCTAAAAACAAGACCACTGGGCCAAGCGCCATTTCTTGATCATGAGGCCCGCTCAGTTCAATACAACATGAAACAAGTAGTGAAAATGTTAAAAAAAATAATAATAAAAGAGGAAAAGGACTGGGGCGAGGGGGATTCGAACCCCAGACCTAGAGGATGCGCGCAACACACAAACACTTAACCAACTGTGAGCTGTAACGATGAATTTGTTATAGCATTACCTTGTGATAAATATAAATTGAACTAACATTTGAAAATGAAAAATGGAGGCAAGCTCCATCTTCTTCTTCCTTGCAGAAACGTGAACAAGACCTCCATGACCAAATTCAAACCTTCTTAAATCTCAATCATTTTGGACAAAGTAAAATGCATTCCACTCAGAATTCAGACACGAATCCAACCATGTATATAACAAACATTTATTCATCCTCAATCACATGAATTTATGGAAAATACGTATGAACCCTAAAAATCAATTTTTAAATTAAATCTTCAAAAGAAAAAATTAAGCCCTAAAACCTTAGGGCTATTGATCCTCACATATTTCTGAGTTGAATGGTATCAAGTTTCATGCAAATAAGCACCTGAATAACTAAATGCAATTTTCAAAAAGCGTACCTCTGAGCTGGGATCGATTTCAGTAATGGGAGTGTTACAGAGCAAGTTTGATGATCTGAGTAGCTTCCCTGACCTTTAGTGATGCTAGCTGGATGATTGGAATGGACTAAGTATGCTTGATACTTCAAACCTAATACCTCCTTCTTCTTGAGCAAGCAACAATGGAAAATGATGAAGATGATGTTATAGATGCAATTTTTTGTTTTGGATAACTTATATGAGTGATATGTAAGGTGTTTGGATAGTTGGTTTGGACAATGTGCTTAAGGAATGGAGTTTGGAAGGATAAGGCCCGTTGTGGAGCTTTAATGGATGTATGAGAGTGATTTTTGGATAGGGGTGTTTGGGAAGTGTTTGGAGATGATCAACAACTTCAAAATGATGTATGGAAGTTGCTAGAAAGGTTGGTTTTCACCCATAACTTATCTAACTAAAATTTGCTATGAAAATGTAAATGACAAAAAAAATGGATTTTGAAATGAAGAGTGACTTTAAGATTTCTTGTGTGTTTTATCATGGAAGAAAGAACCTCTACTTATAGGTCAAAATTAGGGTTTGTGGGTGAAGGAATCAAATCAAAAGAAGCTCACATGTGAAAGTTATCTAACTTTGCTTCTTTGTGAAGTAATGTTAAAATTGTGGTTTCAATGGTACTTGCCATGCTTTAATCACAACTTAGGGGAGCTTTTCTGAGTTTTAGATGGTTGCTTGTTGGTATTAGAATGCTTTTACTGTAGAAGATACAAGTTGGAAGCTCCAAGCAAGAGTTGTTAGTGATAGTCATCACTTTTGTACATAAATGGAGTAATTCAATGGGCAGTGGTGAAAGCACTTAGTTCATAGCTCAAAAGCACTCAAAATTATCTGATTATGGTGTCTCCAACAAGTTATGGGAGCTGTAAACAAGATTCTTTCAGATTTGAATTGGATTTTGATCTTTGTTCTTCATGTTCATGCTTGAAATTCAATTGTTATGGAGCCTTGTTTGCAAAATCATATCTCATAGCTCAAGCCATGGAATTTCTTGCTAATGGTCTCTTTGGAAAGCCCTTGTTACATAATTTAATTCACTTGTTAAAAGTTTCCTCAAACTCTTTTGGGATCATGGAGAAAAATGGCCATAAAGTTAGGAAAAATTCAAGTCAAAACACTTAAAAACCCTAATTTTGACTTTTGTTGACTTTTTTATTCTTGATGAATTTTCTTGATTTCTCTAGGTCAAATGTATCCTATAATTATATGATGATGATTTGAATCCCCAAAAGTTCATGTTTGATCATTTTCCTCAAACGTCAAAGGTTGACCCACATAGTTGACTTTTTCCATATGAACTGCAGTTTTGTGAATTCCATATGAATCAAGGTCTCCTACTCAAATGAATGGTGTGAATGGATTATAATGTTGATTTGGATGCCCTTGAATCATAGTTTGAGTCATGGAGCCATGTCCTGATTAAAAGTCAACCCTCTAGTGGAATTAGGTCAAAACCCTAATTTGGGGCCTCAGGTGATCTTGAAGGTAATTGATCTTGAATTAGGCCATCTCTGGACTTGGATATTAATGAGAGAATACTTTGAATCATAGGAGAAGGTTGAACTTCCTTGTGGGCCTTAAAACCCTAATTTGCTCAGTCTCTTCTTTGATCAGTCTCTTGTCTTGGGACACAAGTAACAAACAACATTTTTTTGTATCTTTTGTTAGCAAATGATATGCATGATGATAATGAAGATCCTAATATTTTGGAATATGGTGGGATCTCAGTGTTCAAAAATTGGGGTATATCACATATCAATGATTTCCCCAATTCTTCGACCATAAGCATTAACAGCTCCATCAAATATTAAACCCCATCAAGATTCAAGATCTGGCCTTTCTTTAGGTAAAGGCTCTTCATAATCTTTTGATTTCAAATACATGATCTCTTCATCCGGGAAGTCATCTTGCAATGATTGATCATCATCAATAGGTTGACAAACCAAATGATCAGCTAAAACGCTTCCTTTGATGGCCTTTTGGGCACGATATTGGATGTCGTACTTCGATAATAACATCTTCCAGTAGGCAATTCTTCCAGTCAAAGCAGGTTTTTCAAATAAGTATTTGATTGGATCCATCTTGGATATGAGATATGTCGTATGGGTCAACATGTACTGCCTTAGCCGGTGAGCAGTCCATACAAGAGTGCAGCAAGTTTTCTAGAGCAGTGAATACCTTGTTTCACAATCGGTATTCTTTTTTCTCAAGTAATAAATGGCATACTCTTTTCGACTAGACTCGTCTTGCTGACCCAGGACACACCCCATAGAATCTTCAAGTACAGTCAAATACATTATCAATGGTCTTCCTTCTACCGGAGGGCTCAAAATTGGAGGTTCCAGCAGGTATTCTTTGATATCATCAAAAAATTTCTGACATTCTTCTGTCCATTTACATTCTTGATCCTTACAGAGAAGCTTGAAGATTGGTCCACAAGTTGGAGTCATGTGAGAGATAAATCTGGAGATGTAGTTCAATCGTCCAAGAAATCCTCTGACTTATTTCTCTGTTCTTGGTGGAGGCATTTCTTGAATAGCCTTGACTTTGTCGAGATCAACTTCAATACCTCTTTGGCTGACGATAAAACCCAAGAGTTTTCCAGAGAGGGCACGAAATGTACACTTGTTTGGATTCAGACGAAACTTGTACTTTCTCAAACGTTGGAACAACTTCAGTAGGTGCCCCACATGTTCTTCTTCTAATGCAGACTTGGCAATCATTTCGTCCACATAAACTTCAATTTCTTTATGAATCATATCATGGAAGAGAGTTGTCATAGTTCTTTGATAAGTTGCCCCAGCATTTATCAAACCAAATGGCATCACACGGTAACAAAACGTGCCCTAAGGCGTGATAAAAGTTGTTTTCTCCATATCTTCAGGCGCCATCATGATTTGATTGTAGCCTGAGAATCCATCCATTAATGAGAAGACATTAAATTTAGCAGTGCTATCCACCAGCATATCAATATGTGGTAATGGAAAATCATCTTTCGGACTTGCTCTGTTCAAAACTCTGTAATCAACACACATTCTAAATTTTTTGTCCTTCTTGGGAACAGGCACTATGTTGGCCAACCATTGAGGATATTTTGATGTGACGAGGAAACCGACATTGATTTGCTTCTGAACCTCTTCTTTGATTTTGTATGCCATATCTGGATGAGTTCTTCTCAACTTCTGTTTGACGGGCGGAGATTCTGGTTTCAGTGGTAATATGTGCTCTACGATATTGGTATCCAACCCAGGCATATCTTGATAGCTCCAAGCAAATACATCCACATATTCTTTTAATAGTTCAATCATTCTTCTTTGACGCTTGCTTCTAACAACGCCCCAATTCGCACTTCTCTTTTCTCTTCTTCGGTGCCTAAATTAACTACCTCCAAAGGCTCTTTATGCGGCTCAATGATCTTTTTCTCGTCCTCAAGTAGAAGGGTGATCTCTTCATGGATTTCTTCACTACTTTCTTCCTCAGCTTCGTACACGGGGTATTCAAAGTTGGGAGGGGGGCTAGGATCATTGTTTTCAATGGGTTTATCAAGAGATAATATGCACATAATTTATGTTTTGTTTTTAGAAACAGATAAATATGTGAGAGTGTATGTGCAAATTTTGAGAAAAAAAAATTTGATTGTTTTTTTTATTGGGTTTTTTATATGTTGCCATTTTCTGAAAAAGATAAACGATAAACAAAGTGGAAGCAAGAACCTAGTCTCGTCTGAGTGTAGTATCGTGTAACAACCATTCTGGAATTGAATCCAAACACAGTCTCCATACTACTTCATAATGGCCAAGATTGGTCAATGTGTTTCTAGGTCCCCAGCTTCTATAACCTAGTTGAACGCAACGATGCTTTCCCAACTACATGGTCAACAAAGTTACTTCCAAAAAGGTCTCCACTGAGCGATGGATCTCAAATTGACTTCTTTGAGACTACTTCCGCGAGATCAAAATGACTATACCATCTCCTATCATAAGTTGCACTCAAATCCGAGTTAGGATTTATCTCACCACAAGGGGAATCAAGCACTTTCCCAATTGTTATACCCCAAAATTTGCCCGCATCTTTTTTAGAAAGAAGGCAACAGATTTCTGTCTAAAAATTGGGAGTTTCATATAATCTTTGATTTTATTTCACAAATATCCTGATTTTTATGAATACTCGGTTTTTAGAATTTTTCTTATACGGTATTTTGGTTCGCTGTTGAATTTATTCTTACACAAACGCCAATTACTGTTTATCACTTCACACACGCTGTTTATTTGAGATTTATTTATAGATAAATAGTACTGACGCAATTGGTACAGAATTAGATTTTGCAGGCGCAGAGTCCGGGGATTCAGACTGTACTGGTAACAAGTAAATTATTATTAGTTTTTGTTTCCCACTAATTTTTGTACTATATTCTATTATTTTCAAAATCTTTTCCTTTCTTTTCAAATCTCTTTCTTTCAAAATCAAATCCTAACTATATTTTATACATCTCTCTTTTTAAACCCTACCATACACTTTCTTTCAAATCCTACTACCACTCAAATTTTCCTTTTTTGTACGGAATCACTTCATTCCCCAACGTCTCTATCCTTCTTTTCACTCTATAAATACCTCTCATTTTTTCCATAAATTCTCACATCAAATTTCAACTCATCTCTCAAATTTTACCTCATATTTATTTCCTCTTCTTCCCCGGCAAAAATGGCAAAGTGGATGGATGCGTTTTTTCTTCTGGTTATCACTGTCTTGGTGGTGATCATGTCCTTTTTCTGTCTGCATAGTCCTGAAAAATGCGGACCTGGGTTGTTTACACTCCTAATCATCTATATGTTGTTATTTATAGCATGGGTTTTTAATCGTCATTTTTAAAGTTTGTCGTATCTTTTGTTTTCAAATAATGTACCGTTTATTTGTCGTACTGTTCATTATATTATGTAATATTTGTACTGTCAGTATTAAATGTCGTACTATCTGTCGTACTGTAGTTTAATTATCCAGATAATATTTTGTGTGTTTTCTGATAATTAAATATTTATTTTTCTGCGCATTAAATATTTTTCGAGGTTATTATCGGTAATTTTGTTCGCGTACAGTATATCTTATTTATTTAATATGTTTGTGTTTTTCTAACAAATCATGTAAATAAGTTTTCACCATTAACATAACAAAAAAAAAAAGAAAAATTAACTTTAACTGTTGAATTTTCACTTTAACTGTTAAGTTAATGCCCAGACAGCCAGTTGACAGTCAAACTCGCTGACAGCGCGATTCTCCGTGTTTTGCACCATCAATCAAATCAATCTTTTGCATTTCAAAATTCCAAGATTTTTGTTCTAGAAGTCTTCTGATAATCACATGATCAGCAGAGACTTAGCACTGCACAAAAATCAGGTACGCTTAACTGTCTCCTACACAAACAGTCCCTAACTAGGGTTTTGTTTTTTTCAGGAGAACAAGTTTTTTGAGACCTCAGATGGATTTCATAGACCTCCATATATCTCAAAGTACCCTCAGACAAATTTTCAAACTTCAATTCACTCAGACGCACAGTCAGCAGCTCAAACAGTCAGCAGACGACCAGTTTGACCGAAAAGCAATTGATCCCATGGTCATTGGATTCACCATTTGAAAAATATGAGCTCAGACATTACAGGTCATTTTCAAAGTCAACAAAAAGTGGTTTTTTGTCGAAGGCCTTAACATCAAGATAACTTCTCCAAATGAAAAAAAGTTTCCAACGTGGCTTGTAGAGGACATCTTGAGGTTTCTAAAAAGTACAAGAACTCCTTCATAGGATCAAAATTGATGGATTTATGCCTTGTTGAAGTTGGCTATATTTTGGGAAAATGCATGAAACCAACATTGATCAAAAATGTTTGTTTTCCAAAAGGGGCCAAGTTTTCATGATCCAAACATGATTCTAACAATGTTAAGGACCTCCCACGACCAACCTAAGGCCCATAACATTTTTATTTCTTTTTTGGTTTAATTTTATTACATTTAAAATTAAATTAAAAAGAAATGATGCAAGATCATTATCCAAAGCTTTGTCTCTTGTTTGAGTCATCAAGATAGCTTATTTTCTGCAACAAAGAGAAGTACATAGCAGGCCTAGAGCAAGAGGGTGAAGAAAATTCAAAGCCATGGCCAAAGAATTCAAACTTTTTAATATTAAAGAATTCAAAGATTCAAAGATCATCAATGCTTCTTAGCTTAAGTTTGAAGCTCATTCATTGCTTATAAATGAAGTAGCATGCTTCAGCAACAAGAGACACATAACTTCAGAACCAAATCCATGCTTGTATCATACTTGTAGCAACTTGAAAATTTCAAAGAAATTCAAATTTCGAATTTTGAGTTCAAGCTAGTTTTAATCCAAACTAAGTATTCAAACATCATCTCTGAACTTCATTGAACCTATTCAAATAAATTTTAAGCATCAAAGCCTCACAAATCGAGCCACACAAGCCACGGTTTGTTCAAACATAAATCACCTCGTATCTAATCATTCATGCATATTCAATAAGATGTAATCTCATATTTGTGTTTAGTTTGGTGCTCTGATCGTTTCTGGAGCTCTAATTGAGTTTTAATGGCCATTTGTAGAATATACCATTTTAGGGTTCTTAAGCTAAAATTTGGGATTTTTTGATTTAGGCAAAATTAGAAGAAAACAGATGCATATTTGAACTCAATGAATCATAGCAAGTGGAATGAACATGTCGCTATTTTGCAGGGATGAAGCTCACTTATTACAGCGCTTGTTTGGAAAAAACGCTGTTAAAAGTAGTGGCGAGAGGAAGAAGACGATGAGGTGTCTTCCCCTGATTGGCTGAAGCGCGTGCGCGTTTTAATTTAAATATGTTGTGATCTAGTGTTTTGTAGGTGTCACACGCGCCATGTTCCCTTACACCGACCACCATCAGATCATGCCATCCACTCATCCAACGCACCAAAACACACAGACCATGTCATAGACTCTCTCACTAACCACACAGGATCACAGTTTTATTTTATTTTCTATTTTTATTTAATATAACTTGCAAAATTGATTTAAAATAGTTTTAAAAATCAAAAAAATATAATAAAAATATTTTTAGGTTTATAAAATAATCTACTATTTTTTGACACAAAAATATTTTATTTTTCTTAATAATTAAAATATTTTGTTTAATTAACTAGTATATATTTATATATTTGCTTTTTAATTATTTCAACCTATCAAAAAAAGTAGAAAAAATATGTTCTTTTTATTAAATTAGGTTTATATATTATAGACTAATTTTGTACATATTTAGAATATTTTTCTCTTTAAGTTTAAATTATTTGTATAATTGTTTATATAATTATATGTTAATTGGCTTAATAAATTTCCAAAACAACTTCAAAAAATCCAAAAAAAATAGTTTTTGTTTTAAAATTAACTAACAAGCAATATGAACATATTTTAGACTTGCTTTTTAGGTTTAAATTTTGTTTCTACCTTTTTCTTATTTAATTAAATTAATTATGCATTAATTCTAATTAAAATCAACCATACAAAAAATCCAAAAAAAATACTTCCTTTTATCTTATTGCAATTTAAATTCCTAGATAAAGTGTATAGGTTGTCAAAATCATGTAAATAGCGTAGTTTAAATTTTCCGCACAATCGATGTAATAGCGTAGATTTACTTTCCGCATTTTACATTCCCGCACTTTAAATTCTGTACATATTAAACTGCGTGTATGTCAAAGATAAAAACTGAAGCGTTAGATCACTAACTTCAAAGATAAAAATATCTGAATCAAAACACAATCACACTTGCACCTCTTAGGGTAATCCCTCTGTTACTCTTTTCAAAAATCAAATTCTACTGTTTCAAATGCAAATCTAAACTTTTGTTTACATCAGGTCAAAAGAGAATTTTCTAAAAGAAATAGGAAAGGACCTTGTAAATTTAGGGTAGATCTCCTAATTGCTTGCTCAAATCAAAACAACAAATGTCTCACATACTCATTGTTTTTCAAAACAAAACTTTCAAAAAAGACAACATTTTGTATATATCCAAACAAGGATCATTACGAAATTAAAGATCTTTTTTCCATCTTTTCGAAAGATAAAACACTTTGTATACATCCGCAGAAGGATCATTACAAAGTTAAATTACAAAGGTATTTTAAAACCACATACAAGCATTTCAAGGCAAGATAAATGATTCAAACAAGTGAGCTAAGCAATTAAGAGCCCATGGATAACCATGGATACAAAGGGGTGCTAATACCTTCCCTTTGTATAACCTACCCCCGAACCCAAAATCTCTTAAAGGTCTTTTTCTGTTTCTTTTATAAACCTTTCCTTAATTGGATAAAATAAAAGTCGGTGGCGACTCTCTGATTTTCAAAACTCAAAAACAAAAGAAGAGTCAGTTCGTATCTCTCACGAGATATAAAAAACCGAGGGCGACAGAACTGGCGACTCTGCTGGGGACTTCAAAAAACAAAATGTTTTCAAAAGGGGTTACCTTAGAGTTTAGATCACTTCGATGTTTTCAATTGCTTGTCTTGATTGTTCTATTTTTCAAAGGTTTGTTTGGGTATTTGCTTGTGTGAAAGATTCTAACCCGAATCTCAAGATACCTGAAGTATGTGACAATAGACCAAGGAAATTGTACGGCATGTACCGATACGGTTAATCTGGTGGTCACCGTTAGTGCGACACTTTGGTTTATACTGATATCCCTCTAAAACGATCAAGGAGTATGTTAGGCTTCCGAAATGTCATTAAACACTAATTTGTCTTAGAACCTTTAGTTGAACTTGACTTGTGGCCTATTAAGTGACTAGCTTTGAAATTGATTGAAGTTAGTTATCCTCGAGGAATGTTTTGATCGGCCGTCCGAGTGCCGTATTGAGATATTGTCTCCAAGGATCATAGAACCCGAATACTATTTTAAGACAGGTTTTTAACCAACTCAACTTCAGTAGGGAGGGTATCACCTATTAACCCCATGCAAGCCTTTAAACCTAAGGCTATTGTTTGATTTGTTTGTGTGTGCCACATGTTTGACATCATGACATCATAAGCATCATAAACATATCATTTTCTCACTAATCATTTCAAGGATCGAAGAGTTTACCTTTGTTCTGTTGTTGCAGGTAATGGCTCCCGCTACCAGAGATTATGTCCGGATCAACATTTCAACAGTACCATCTGAACTTAAGGACTTAATATCAGAATTTCCCAGAAATGCTCAATTCACTGAAAAGCACGGTCACCTACTCCATTTGGTTACCTCAAAATTTGAAGAAGACATGATATGGGTCCTGTTCCAGTTCTTTGATCCCGAACATCATTGTTTTACATTCCCTAATTACCAGTTAGTACCCACTTTGGAAGAGTTCTCTGAACTGATTGGATTACCTGTTCGAGATCAATTACCTTTCACTGGTTTAGAAAAGATTCCAAAACCTGAAATCATTGCTGCTGCCTTACATTTGCGAAAGTCAGAAATCGAGTCCAATTGGGAAACAAAGAGTGGAGTAAAGGGTTTGTTTGCTAAGTTCTTAATGGAAAAGGCTTGATTACTACTAAAAAACAGAAGTTACCTAGCTTTTGAAGAAGTTGTGGCTCTTTTGATTTATGGGTTGGTCTTATTCCCTAATCCCGACCAGTTCATAAGTGTGCACATTATCAACATTTTCTTAACCCGCAACCCGGTACCTACCTTGCTAGGAGACATTCTACATTCCCTACACACTCGTACCACGAAGAAACGAGGAACTCTTATGTGTTGTGTACCACTGCTGGCTAGATGGTTTACATTACACCTTCCCCGATCAGTGTTGAGAAACGAACAAAGGGTGCAACGGTCTCGCAGGATTATGTCTTTGTCTCATTCAGATATCCGGTGGAACAACTTCTTTCAAAGAGACATTACTATCATTGACCATTGTGGAGAGTACCCTAATGTGCCACTCCTTGGCATAAAGGGAGGCATCACTTACAACCCCTCTTTAGCTTTGCACCAATTTGGATATGCACGAAGAAACGGCCCTCATGACATGATTATCCGTGGCATTGTGTTCGACTACGAAGACGATTCCCAAAGATATCGACGAAGGTTTATACATGCGTGGGGCAGTGTCTACAAAGTAGAAAGCAAGACTTTAGGACAATGGAACTCTATTCCCATGGAGCCTTACCTCAAATGGGTGCGGGCTCGTGCTCAGAAGCTCATTATGCTATATCCCGCTATTCTACCTGTGACTATTGAGCCAGAAGTCGAAGGGGACGAACCTCGAGTTGTTCTACATCCGGACATGCCGACTGACCTGGAAGAGCTGCAGAAATCTTGGGTTCAACTAAGAGAAGAAAGAGACACCTTCAAAGCACACTGTCAAGATTATGAGAGGAAAGTGTTGGAGCTCACCAGACAACTCCAGGAAGAACAGCAGATCAACACATTCCTGGGTGCAAAAAGAAAGCGTCCATGGGAGGCTTGAGGAATCCTTTATTTTCTTTATTTTATTTTGTAAAGCCCGAAAGAGGCAAAGAAAGAAAAAAGAAAAAAAAAAGAAATAAATTGTTTGACTAATAAATATTTGTTTCTCTTTTAAACAAATCTAAATTCTAAGATCCTTGAAAACATTGCATATGCATTTCATTCATAAACATTGCATAACAGGTTCACATAACAGGTGTCTCATCTCCTCGCTGTTTATTTCAGTTAGAAGGGATGGATTCCGAAACAAGCGTCAAAAATCTCGAAGCACAGAACGCCCAAGTTCAGATAGCAATTCTGGAGTTAGCAAAGGGGCAACAAGAACTGAAAGCCCTGATAATCAAGAAGAAAAAGAAGCCCAAAGTATCTGTAGGCTTAAGTCACCTTGCAAGGAAGGTCAAAATCCCAGTCAAGAGGTCCAAAAAGGCGCCGATCCCTGAAATAGTCGGTGAAGGTGATCGAGAAGACAATCACAGCAACCAGGGTTCTGCCAAACCCTCTCTTTCTTCTAACGAAGAAGATTATCATTCCGAAGACGAACAGGGTGATAACAAATACCAGCTGTTGGAAGAACGCATGAAAGCTATGGAGATACAAAAAATACCTGGTTTAGACTTCAATGATTTTGGGCTAGTCTCAGATATTGTTATCCCTCCAAAATTCAAAGTTCATGTCTTTGCAAAGTATGATGGAGTCTCTTGCCCAAAACTGCATCTAAGGTCCTATGTGAGGAAGATACTACCTCATACGGCAGATAACAAATTGTGGATTCATTTCTTCCAGGAAAGTCTGTCGGGTACACAACTCGAATGGTACTACCAACTAGAAAGTGCAAAAGTTCACACCTGGGAAGATCTGGCTGCTGCTTTTTACAAACAGTATCAATACAACACTGACCTTGCACCAACCCATACTCAACTACGCGGCATGACTATGGCACCAAATGAAAGTTTCAAAGGATATGCACAAAAGTGGAGAGATGTAGCTGGAAGGGTTCAACCACCCTTATCTGATCGCGAGCTGGTCGACATGTTCATGGGTACTTTAACTGGCCCTTTCTACAGTCATTTGCTGGGGAGCTCATCATCAGGTTTCACTGACCTGATATTAACTGGAGAGCATGTTGAAAGCGGTATTCAAAGTGGAAAAATTCAAAGAGGCTCCTCCTCTGGTACTACAAAGAGGTCCATCAGTGGGAGAAATGAAGTCAATACAATGCACAGTCAGAAAAGTCGCAAAAGTAAGCATCACCAATCTGTAGGGGCTGTTCTGATCTCTGCATCCGCACCTCAAAAAGATCAACCACCGAAGTATACGCGTCGACCAGATGCACTAAGGAGAAACTTCACCAGAATCAATATGCCAATCTCTCAAGCATTGCAACACTTGTTGAAAGCAAATCTGATCACATTGAAAGACCTTCCAAATAATGTCAACACTTCCTCTCCGAGTTATCACCCCGATGCAACATGTGCATACCATTCTAACTGTCCAGGACATGACGCAGATCACTGTTGGGCCCTGAAAAATAAAATACAAGACATGATAGATGCTGGGGAAATTGAGTTCGATCCTCCAGAGACTCCAAATGTCAGCACTGCACCTATGCCGAAACACGACAAGACCATTAATGCTATCATAGACACTGTTTATATCTATGATGTGAGAGAATTGTCAACTCCGCTCCTTGAAGTCAAAAGAAAGCTAATACGGGCTGGTTTCTTTCCAGGTTGTGACCCTGATTGCTTTTATTGTGCACACCTACCCAATGGTTGTGAGAATCTGAAAATAGGAATTCAAAAGTGGATGGATCGCCGTATCATTATGTTTGAAAGGCTCCCTTCTATGGACGATTTATGCGAAGTTTTTTCAAATGGGATGAGAATAGAGGACGTCTCAGTGGTTTCTAACATACCATTGAAAATCCCTACCAAAACTCCTTTCAAAATTTCTGCTGCACCCAAAGTGGCATCTGTAATCATCACCAGTCCAGCTCCATACTCCTCAGACAAAGCTGTCCCGTGGAGTTATGACACTAATGTTTATGTCCATGGAGTTAAACAAGACACCTTGACTGAAGAGACCGTGAATTTTACTACTCCAACTGTTGATAATATTGTGGGTACTAGTAAGATTACGAGAAGTGGAAGGATATTTTCACTAGAAATTTCTCCAAATGTTGCTACTAATCCAGTTCAGGTCCCAATTCCTAATCAAGATATCAACGCTCAAGGCAAAGAGCCACTAGTTGAACAAGTTCAAATACCGGTGGAAGTCACTGTTGAAGATCCATCGAGGCAAGAAATGGAGGAAATATTGAAAATCATCTGCAAAAGTGATTACAATATTGTCGAACAACTGGGGCACACTGCTTCAAAAATTTCAATGCTGTCTTTGCTAAAGTATTCAGAGGCTCATGCCAAGGCCTTGATGAAGTTCCTGAAAGCTGCACATGTACCACAGGAGATTTCAGTCGATCAATTTGAAAATTGTGTTGCCAATCTAACAGTGAATAACGGTCTCGGTTTCTCTAATGCTGATTTAACCCCTGCTGGGAAAAATCACAATAAAGCCCTGCACATCTCTATTGAATGTAACGGCACCACTCTATCTCATGTGCTGGTGGACAACGGTTCCTCTTTGAATGTGTTACCAAAAGCAGTGCTGGAAAAACTTGACTTCGAAGGAGTTGTGTTACAACCAAGCGATGTTGTGGTAAGAGCCTTCGACGGGTCAACAAGAACAGTGTACGGAAAAGTGAAGCTCCCAATCAGAGTGGGCTCTCAAATCTTTGATTCTACCTTTTACGTAATGGAAATTCACCCAGCATATTCCTGTTTACTAGGACGCCCTTGGATACATGGGGCAAACGTTGTAACTTCTACCCTGCATCAGAAGTTAAAGTATCCGGTAAAAGGCAAGGTCGTCACAGTTTATGGCGAAGAAGAGTATGTGGTTAGCCACCTGAGCAACTCCAAGTATGTTGAGATGGATGGAGAATTCATCGAAACTCCCTGCCAATCTTTTGAGGTGGTCCCTCCAGATGTCTCTACTTCCAAACATATTTCTGCTACTCCTGCTACAAAAGTAACTCCAATTATGGCTTCTCTCAAAGATGCCAAAGCTGTGATCGAAGAAGGTGGTTTCACAGTATGGGGGCAACTCCTTAATGTGCCTTACAAGTTCGATAAGCTAGGTTTGGGCTATGCTGATGGAACTCAAAAGAAATATCAAAGTCCTCGTTCTGGAGGATTAATGTCACATTTCATCAGCCAAGGAGTGAATGCTATTGAAGACGATGGAGTGATCTTGAACCATATTATTCAGCAATATCCAAATGAAGTTCCACCTGTTTCCATGGAAGTTTGGGATACTTTGGGAGAACCAAGCGGCGGGTATGATTTTCTAGTAAAGTATACTGCACCTCAGAGTTCTTTTATTGCCATTGAAGACATCGTCCCAACTGGATGGGGTGATCAGTTTGAAGATTGCAAAAGTTTCACAAGTTCCATTACTGAGCAATACCAAAGCCCACCTAGTCCAAAAGAAGTCTGGGATACAATAGGAGAACCAAGTGGTAAGTATGATTTTATGGTGAAGTATTCCGCTCCCCTGAGCTCGCAGATCGCTATTGAAGACATCACCCCAACTGGATGGGACAACCATTTCAAAGACAATATGACATTCACAAGCCCTGTCGCTCCTAAAGAAGTCTGGGAAACACCAAATAACGAGAATGATTTCCTGACACAGTACACTGCTCCCCAGAACGCACAAGTCTCCCTCAAAGACATCATTCCAATTGGATGGGACAATCTTATCGGATATCTCTCTCAGCCTACAGAAGTATCTCAGCCTGGGCTCTCGTATCCAGCAGAGTATCTTGCTCACCCTGTAGGATCAACAACTCATTTCACCACCAAAGAAATCAATGTTGTGGAAGACGAAGAAAACAACTGCAACTGGAGCAGCTGGATACTCACTGCTCACAACAATGGATTGAACAACTGGGAAGCCGAATATGTTATCTCCTTCGATCAGGAGTAAATGCAATTTCCTGTTTTCATGTTCAAAGATAAAAATGGTTCCTGTACTATCGAACCATGAACTTAAAAGCCAGGTGCCTTGCCCGAAGCACACTGGTCCTTTTTATAAGGGTTTGTCAAATCATGATCATGTTCATTCAATAAAATCATGGGACGTTTGCATATTCAAAATTTTGTGATCCTTTTTGCTTCTTTGCTTTATTCATTTTCAAATAGCTATGTGTTCTTACACACACCCACATAATAAATGCAGATTCACATTCACTCTGGATCCTGTTGATAACGATTGTGCTATTGCCAGTCATGACTTTAAAAATCCGATCTACCAAACTGAGGACGAAAGTGAGGAAGATTGTGAAGTACCAAGGGAACTTGCAAGGCTATTAGAACAAGAAGAAAAAGCTATACAGCCGCATGAAGAACCAATTGAAGTTATCAACTTGGGCAGTGACGAACAAAAGAAAGAAGTCAAGATAGGGGCTGATTTAGAAGACAGTGTAAAGCAAAGACTGATTCAAATGTTACAAGACTACCTTGAGATATTCGCTTGGTCCTATGAAGATATGCCTGGCCTTGACACGGATATTATGGTTCATCGCCTGCCAATCAAAGAAGGTAGCACTCTAGTTAAGCAGAAGTTGCGAAGAAGTAGGCCCGATATGTCCAAAAAATTAAAGGCGAGGTTGAGAAGCAATTCAATGCTGGCTTTCTAAAAGTTGTGAGTTATCCTCCATGGATAGCTAACATCGTGCCTGTGCCTAAAAAAGACGGGAAAGTCAGAATGTGTGTAGACTACAGAGATCTGAATCGGGCAAGCCCCAAAGATGATTTCCCTTTACCTCACATCGATGTGCTGGTTGACAATACTGCACAATGCAAGGTATTCTCCTTTATGGATGGATTCTCAGGGTACAATCAAATCAAGATGGCACCCGAAGACATGGAAAAAACAACCTTCACAACACCCTGGGGAACCTTTTGTTACAAAGTAATGCCCTTTGGTTTAAAGAATGCAGGAGCAACATATCAGCGTGCAATGGTAGCTCTGTTCCATGATATGATTCATCAGGAAATAGAGGCTGATGTCGATGATATGATTGCAAAGTCCAACACCGAAGAAGAACATCTGGGTCATCTGCACAAGCTGTTTGACAGACTCAAGAAGTACAGGTTGCGACTGAATCCGAACAAGTGTACCTTTGGAGTAAGATCCGGTAAACTCTTAGGTTTCATCGTCAGCAGCAAGGGTATTAAAGTTGATCCTGCCAAGGTCAAAGCCATTCAAGAAATGCCCATACCCCGTACCGAGAAACAAGTCAGAGGATTCTTGGGACGTCTGAACTACATAGCCAGATTTATTGCCCATATGACTACTACTTGTGTGCCAATCTTCAAATTGTTGAAGAAAGATCAAGTGGAAAGATGGAACGACAAATGCCAATTAGCCTTTGATAAGATCAAAGAATATCTTCAAAAACCACCAATCTTGTTACCTCCAGTGGAAGGAAGACCTCTGATAATGTACCTAACAGTGTTAGAAGATTCAATGGGGTGTGTACTGGGGCAACATGACGAGTCTGGCCGAAAAGAGCATGCAATCTACTATCTTAGCAAAAAGTTTACCGATTGTGAAACAAGATACTCACTACTCAAGAAAACTTGCTGTGCCTTAGCATGGGCGGCTCGCCGACTAAGACAGTGTATGCTAAACCATACTACTTTCCTGATCTCCAAAATGGATCCTATCAAGTATGTGTTCGAAAAACCTACTCTCTCTGGAAGAATAGCAAGATGGCAAATGATTTTAACAGAGTATGACATCCAGTACACTTCACAAAAGGCGATCAAAGGAAGTGTGGTAGCTGATCATCTGGCTCATCAAGTAGTGGATGATTATCAAGCGTTGAACTTTGACTACCCTGGTGAAGACATTATGCTAGTTACTGATTACAAACAACCAGGACCAGAGGAAGGACCCGAGCCAGGATCCCGATGGACTATGGTTTTTGACGGAGCTTCTAATGCGTTTGGCAATGGCATCGGAGCTGTGATCATTTCTCCTACAGGAGGACATACACCATTCACTGCCAGATTATGCTTCAACTGCACTAACAATATAGTCGAGTATGAAGCATGTATTCTAGGTCTCAAAGCAGCAATCGATCTAAGAATCAAGTTCCTGGAGGTCTACGGAGACTCGGACCTTGTAATTTATCAAGTCAAAGAGGAATGGGACACGAAGCACCCGAATCTAATTCCATACAAAGAGTATGTGCTGAGTCTGATTCCTTATTTCGAAGAAATCACTTTTGAACATATCCCGCGTGAAGAAAATCAACTAGCTGATGCTTTAGCTACCATGTCATCTATGTTCAAAGTCAGGTGGGACAATGAGGCGCCAATGATCACCATTTACAGACAGGATGAACCAGCCTATTGCAATGAGGTCAATACCGAAGGAGCGGAAGAAAAACCATGGTTCCATGAAGTAAAAAGATATCTCGAAATCCAAGAATACCCTGAAGGGGCATCCATTAACGATAGAAAGTTTCTAAGAAGATTTGCTGTCAAATTCTTTCTAAGTAATGGAATCCTGTACAAACGAAACCATGACTCGACTTTACTTCGTTGTGTAAACAAGAAGGAAGCGGAACAGATTATGGAAGACATACACGATGGTGCCTTTGGTACTCATTCAAGTGGACATACAATGGCTAAAAAGATTCTAAGAGCAGGTTATTACTGGTCCACCATGGAGACAGACTGCCATCATCACTCCAGAACTTGTCACAAATGCCAGATATGTGCCGACAAAGTACATGTACCTCCAATCCCATTAAACGTTCTGACGGCTCCTTGGCCTTTTGCAATGTGGGGTATTGATATGATTGGAGAAATCAAGCCTACTGCCTCCAACGGACATCGTTTTATCCTAGTCGCTATTGACTACTTCACAAAGTGGGTAGAAGCATCCTCGTTTGCTTCAGTTACCAAGAATGTTGTGGCCCGGTTAATCAAGCACAATCTCATTTGTCGGTATGGCATCCCTGAAAGGATCATCACAGACAATGGTACAAATTTAAACAACAGAATGATTACTGAACTCTGCACACAGTTCAAGATTAAACATCATAATTCCTCTCCATATCGACCAAAGATGAATGGTGTCGTGGAAGCTGCTAACAAGAACATTAAAAAGATCATACAAAAAATGACAGTAACCTACAAAGACTGGCATGAGATGTTACCTTTTGCTCTTCATGGTTATCGCACGTCAGCGCGTACTTCAACAGGGGCAACTCCATTTTCCTTAGTCTATGGTATGGAGGCAGTTCTTCCAATTGAAATTCAGATTCCTTCCCTAAGGATTACGAAAGAAGCTGATCTAGATGAAGACGATTGGATTTAGACTCGGTTGGACCAGATAAACTTGATCGATGAGAAGAGGCTTGCAGCTATTTGTCATGGTCAGTTGTACCAGAAACGTATGATCAAAGCCTTCAACAAGAAAGTCAAAAGTCAGGCATATCAAACCGGTGATTTGGTTGTCAAACGCATCATCTTACCACAAGGTGACCCCAAGGGCAAGTGGACTCCCACTTATGAGGAACCGTTTGTAATCAAGAAAGTATTCTCTGGCGGAGCCATGTTGCTTATCACTATGGATTGCGAGGATTTCCCACACCCTGTAAATGCGGACATAGTCAAAAAATACTTCGCTTAAAGAAAAAGCTCGCTAAGTTGAAAACCTGAAAGGGCGACTTAGGCAAAAATGAGCGTCTCGGTAGATTGAAAACCTGAAAGGGAGATCCAGGCAAAAATTAGAGACTAAATAAATAATAATTATCCCGGTAGACTGAAAACCTAGAAAGGCAGCCTAGGCAAAAGTTAGGGAATAAAGTGTACGACTATGTCCCGTTTGGCTACCCACTCACCTTCAAGGTTCAACACATCAAAGACACTAATCAGTCCAATCACTTTCTTCCAGCAAGTGAGGGATGAGATACTCAAAGACAGATTGGCAATAGCAGAGTTGAAACTTGACTGGATTGTTTTCACATAGCTATTTCTCTTTATAAGTACTTTTCAAAGTTTTATGACAATTTCCTACTACTAGGATTTTTGTCTCCTTGTACTAATCCGCCTATCATGGCTCTCTTTCAAAATCAATACAGTTCATGCTCAAAATCAATGTTTTCACTTTTTCTATTTTGAATACGTAAACGTCCCAATGATAATTTTGAATGAACATATGCATTTGAATATGATTGATGTTTATAAGAAAAACAGGAGTAGCATTCAGGTAATGTCCCAATCATCTGGACATCATCCCGAAACCAGCATCGGAAGAAAAGTTCCCCAACAGAGATGCATTTCTCAGCAATTTCCTCAATGAGGTTTTTCTCTCCAACAAAGTGATTCGAGAAATCTTATTCCCCAGCAGGGCTGTTCAAGATCACTATCCCCAGAAAGTGTGATCCTCCACACCAAGGCTTGGTCAAATAGTGCATCAAAGGATTACGCATCTTTCTCATTCCCATTCAAAGGGCATCAAAATCAGAACTTTCAAATTACCTTCATCCCCAAGCAGTAGTCAAAGATACCTCAACAGAGTACCCGGGTCCGTAAGGAAGTTCCCCAGCCGAGTATACTCGAACAAGATAGCAAAAATCATCAACAATCACAATGCCTTCGTTTCCAAAATAGCAAGCAGGGATTTATTTTCCCAACCAGAAGTTTGATACGCTTTAAATTGCATAAGTCATAGATCATACGCATATTCATACATGGCATATAATGTTTCATGACAAACGCATACATAACATGCACATTTCTCATTTAGTTTGAGAATCTCAACATCTACATTACATGCATCATGACATTGCATGTCACTAACTTGATTTTTTCAGGTGGACGAATATCCTCAGAAAAGTTGTTCTCAATCACATGCAGTGTTCCCCTGGATTCTATTTCAGACGAACATTCCTCTCAGATATAATCAAGCCAAAGATTCATTCTAAAGAGATCTCTCTTTTCGAATCACCTATCAACTCAAAACAAGCAACACAGATCTAAATTGATACCTTGGACGGTTCCTTCATGATCTACCTTCAGATCTAAGTCGATACCTTGGACGGTTCCTTCATGATCTACCTTCAGATCTAAGTCGATACCTTAGACGGTTCCTTAAAATGATCAACCTTCAAAGATCTAAAGTCAATACCTCAGACGGTTCCTTAAAAAGATCAACCTTCAAAGATCTAAAGCGGATACCTCAGACAGTTCCACAACGATCAACCTTCAAAAATCTAAAGCAGTAAAACTTTGCACAGTTCCGTAACGATCAGCCTCCAAGATTTAAAGCGGTAACCTCGGACGGTTCCGTAACGGTCAACGAAGAGGTTTTCAAATCCTTCATCAAGATATAATCAATGGATTCATTCTGATGAACAAACCATCAACACATTTGCCAAATGGCATCTGAAAGCCCATCTCAGGTAATGTTTCGGTCTGCCAACAACATTTCTCAGACAACATTCAAATGCAATTTCCAACATCACTTCCGGTGGAGGTAAGTGCAAATTTTCAGGGCATCTAAATATTCAATCATCTTCTACCTTCAGATTCCAATCAGTCTCTTCAGGTTTAAGAAGATTGAATAGGGGCAACTGTTATACCCCAAAATTTGCCCGCATCTATTTTAGAAAGAAGGCAACAGATTTCTGTCTAAAAATTGGGAGTTTCATATAATCTTGGATTTTATTTCACAAATATCCTGATTTTTATGGATACTCGGTTTTTAGAATTTTTCTTATACGGTATTTTGGTTCGCTGTTGAATTTATTCTTACAGAAACGCCAATTACTGTTTATCACTTCACACACGCTGTTTATTTGAGATTTATTTACAGATAAATAGTACTGACGCAATTGGTACAGAATTAGATTTTGCAGGCGCATAGTCTGGGGATTCAGACTGTACTGGTAACAAGTAAATTATTATTAGTTTTTGTTTCCCACTAATTTTTGTACTATATTCTATTATTTTCAAAATCTTTTCCTTTCTTTTCAAATCACTTTCTTTCAAAATCAAATCCTAACTTTATTTTATACATCTCTCTTTTCAAACCCTACCATACACTTTCTTTCAAATCCTACTACCACTCAAATTTTCCTTTTTTGTACGGAATCACTTCATTCCCCAACGTCTCTATCCTTCTTTTCACTCTATAAATACCTCTCATTTTTTCCATAAATTCTCACATCAAATTTCAACTCATCTCTCAAATTTCTACCTCATATTTATTTCCTCTTCTTCCCTGGCAAAAATGGCAAAGTGGATGGATGCGTTTTTTCTTCTGGTTATCACTGTCTTGGTGGTGATCATGTCCTTTTTCTGTCTGCATAGTCCTGAAAAATGCGGACCTGGGTTGTTTACACTCCCAATCATCTATATATTGTTATTTATAGCATGGGTTTTTAATCGTCATTTTTAAAGTTTGTCGTATCTTTTGTTTTCAAATAATGTACCGTTTCTTTGTCGTACTGTTCATTATATTATGTAATATTTGTACTGTCAGTATTAAATGTCGTACTATATGTCGTACTGTAGTTTAATTATCCAGATAATATTTTGCGTGTTTTCTGATAATTAAATATTTATTTTTTTGCGCATTAAATATTTTTCGAGGTTATTATCGGTAATTTCGTTCGCGTACAGTATATTTTATTTATTTATTATGTTTGTGTTTTTCTAACAAATCATGTAAATAAATTTTCACCATTAACATAACAAAAAAAACAAAAAGAAAAATTAACTTTAACTGTTGAATTTTCACTTTAACTGTTACGTTAATGCCCAGACAGCCAGTTGACAGTCAAACTCGCTGACAGCGCGATTCTCCGTGTTTTGCACCATCAATCAAATCAATCTTTTGCATTTCAAAATTCCAAGATTTTTGTTCTACATGATCAGCAGAGACTTAGCACTGCACAAAAATCAGGTACACTTAACTATCTCCTACACAAACAGTCCCTAACTAGGGTTTTTGTTTTTTTTCAGAAGAACAAGTTTTTTGAGACCTCAGATGGATTTCATAGACCTCCATATATCTCAAAGTACCCCCAGACAAATTTTCAAACTTCAATTCACTCAGACGCACAGTCAGCAGCTCAAACAGTCAACAAACGACCAGTTTGACCGAAAAGTCAACAGACAGTCAAAAATGAAATTTTTTGTCAACATCCATATTTTGTCAAAAGATTCATCATTTGATCATTGGTTGATCATAATTCATCAAGAAAAGATCAAAAATCAACAAAACCCTAAGTTTCAAAATTAGGGTTTTCTCCTAAAAAGTCAACTGAACTTCGACCAGCCATAACTCTCTCCTCGTTCATTCAAAAAATTCCAACCAAAGCTTGTTTTGAAGGAAATTCAATTATCTTTCAAATTCAATTGATCCCATGGTCATTGGATTCACCATTTGAAAAATATCAGCTCAGACATTACAAGTCATTTTCAAAGTCAACAAAAAGTGGTTTTTTGTCAAAGGCCTTAACATCAAGATAACTTCTCCAAATGAAAAAAAGTTTCCAAAGTGGCTTGTAGAGGACATCTTGAGGTTTCTAAAAAGTACAAGAACTCCTTCATATGATCAAAATTGAGGGATTTATGCCTTGTTGAAGTTGGCTATATTTTGGGAAAATGCATGAAACCAAGATTGATCAAAAATGTTTTTTTTCCAAAAGGGGCCAAGTTTTCATGATCCAAACATGATTCTAACAATGTTAAGGGCCTCCCACGACCAACCTAAGGCCCATAACATTTTTATTTCATTTTTGGTTTAATTTTATTACATTTAAAATTAAATTAAAAAGAAATGATGCAAGATCATTATCCAAAGCTTTGTCTCTTGTTTGAGTCATCAAGATAGCTTATTTTCTGCAACAAAGAGAAGTACATAGCAGGCCTAGAGCAAGAGGGTGAAGAAAATTCAAAGCCATGGCCAAAGAATTCAAACTTTTTAATATTAAAGAATTCAAAGATTCAAAGATCATCAATGCTTCTTAGCTTAAGTTTGAAGCTCATTCATTGCTTATAAATGAAGTAGCATGATTCAGCAACAAGAGACACACAATTTCAGAACCAAATCCATGCTTGTATCATACTTGTAGCAACTTGAAAATTTCAAAGAAATTCAAATTTCGAATTTTGAGTTCAAGCTAGTTTTAATCCAAACTAAGTATTCAAACATCATCTCTGAACTTCATTGAACCTATTCAAATAAATTTTAAGCATCAAAGCCTCTTAAATCGAGCCACACAAGCCACGGTTTATTCAAACATAAATCACCTCGTATCTGATCATTCATGCATATTCAATAAGATGTAATCTCATATTTGTGTTTAGTGTGGTGCTCTGATCGTTTCTGGAGCTCTAATTGAGTTTTAATGGCCGTTTGTAGAATATACCATTTTAGGGTTCTTAAGCTAAATTTTGGGATTTTTTGATTTAGGCAAAATTAGAAGAAAACAGATGCATATTTGAACTCAGTGAATCATAGCAAGTGGAATGAATATGTTAATTGGCTTAATAAATTTCCAAAACAACTTCAAAAAATCCAAAAAAATTAGTTTTTGTTTTAAAATTAATTAACAAGCAATATGAACATATTTTAGACTTGATTTTTAGGTTTAAATTTTATTTCTACCTTTTTCTTATTTAATTAAATTAATTATGCATTAATTATAATTAAAATCAACCATATAAAAAATCCAAAAAAATACTTCCTTTTATCTTATTGCAATTTAAATTCATAGATAAAGTGTATAGGTTGTCAAAATCATGTAAATAGGGTAGTTTACATTTCCCGCACAATCGATGTAATAGCGTAGATTTACTTTCCGCATTTTACATTCCCGCACTTTAAATTCTGTACATATAAAACTGCGTGTATGTCAAAGATAAAAACTGAAGCGTTAGATCACTAACTTCAAAGATAAAAATATCTGAATCAAAACACAATCACACTTGCACCTCTTAGGGTAATCCCTCTGTTACTCTTTTCAAAAATCAAATTCTACTGTTTCAAATGCAAATCTAAACTTTTGTTTACATCCGGTCAAAAGAGAATTTTCTAAAAGAAATAGGAAAGGACCTTATAAATTTAGGGTAGATCACCTAATTGCTTGCTCAAATCAAAACAACAAATGTCTCACATACTCATTTTTTTTCAAAACAAAACTTTCAAAAAAGACAACATTTTGTATATATCCAAACAAGGATCATTACGAAATTAAAGATCTTTTTTCCATCTTTTCGAAAGATAAAACACTTTGTATACATCCGCACAAGGATCATTACAAAGTTAAATTACAAAGGTATTTTAAAACCACATACAAGCATTTCAAGGAAAGATAAATGATTCAAACAAGTGATCTAAGCAATTAAGAGCCCATGGATAACCATGGACACAAAGGGGTGCTAATACCTTCCCTTTATATAACCTACCCCCGAACCCAAAATCTCTTAAAGGTCTTTTTCTGTTTCTTTTATAAACCTTTCCTTAATTGGATAAAATAAAAGTCGGTGGCGACTCTCTGATTTTCAAAACTCAAAAAAAAAAGAAGAGTCAGTTCGTATCTCTCACGAGATATAAAAAACCGAGGGCGACACCAATACAACCCAATAAAAGTAACAAGTATTCACATAAAAAATAAATGTATGTACAAAAAACAACAATATAAACAAAGACAGGGTCAACCTTTCTAAAGATACACCAATAATTTGATCAGCATCCCCAGTAGAGTCACCACTTTTCCGTAGCAGTGAAATTGATGAGACTAAAGCCATGGGAAAGACTTAGCTCATTTGTTTTAAAACAGTGTTGCCACCGCGCTTTATTGTTTCCAAAAGGAATGGGAGAAAGAGGGAATAAAACCCATAGAAGTTTTTAATATCAAAACTAATAAACTTATCAGAGATTTGGGTACGGAGGGTTTGTTATACAAGGGGAAGGTTTTAAGCACCCCTCATATATATGGTATCCCATAGAAACCTCTTTGAAAATATTGTTGTTTCTGTGTACATTTATTTTGAAAAGCATATGTGATTGTGTTTAAATAGAGTGTGGGGATGAGAAAAGAAGTTTTTGAAATTGAGCTCGATAAGACATCGCATCTTAGGCCTACATACCCCTTTTAAGAAAAGGGAAGTTAGAGCTTTTGTCGTTCCTCTTAAAAGGAAAATAAAAGGGTCAAAGTGGCCAAAATCTTTATGGGTGTTAAGTTTTAAAAATAATCAACGGATTTTAAAATGTTAATCTTTAACAATACTTAACAAGTTTAATAAAAAGGGACCAAGCTTTAACAATACAAGGTCAATGGACTAAGAGTAGTTTCACCGGGAATAATTCTCCTCTTAGTACCAAGGTTTTAAAACAAAGGGTTGGTTGAGCTTTAACAATACAAAACCAATGGTTGATTTTTAAAAGGTTGAGCTTTAACAATACAAAACCATTTTTAAAACAAATGCAAAGCTTTAACAATACAAAGCACAAAGATAAAAGAAATTTGGAAAAGAGATTGAGTACCTTAACAATTTTAGTCAATACCACTCCCATTCCTTTGGATTTTTCAACAAAAACTTTAAGTAATCAATCAATAGATACCTCAAGTGTGTGTGTGATAACATGTGTCATAAAAGACAAATAAGTGAATATAACAAAGAGATATGAACTCAAATATAATGGATAAAATATGTTTAATACTTTTAGATCATTTCATGTATGAATGAATATGATGGATGATGGGTTAGTAAACAAAGTGTATATACAATGATAATACAATGAACAAAGTACAAAGATACAAGGATAGAAATCTACCAGTATATGTACATAAACAAAGACAATGGTCAAAAGAACAAGTTATATTAACATGGCATTTTTTGGGATCAAACGATCAAAGGATCATGAGATTAGGGTTTTAGGGTTTTGGTTATGTACACCTAAGCTTAATCGTTTTTATAAAGTTTTGAAAACCCTAAGTGAGCAACTAAGGGAGCATGGCATGAACTTCAACAGAAGCTAGGGTGAGTGCTAAAATAGTCACACAAATTTAATCAAGACATTTGGTGAAGAAAACATTTTTTTGTTTTTTACTAAAAGGCATAGAAACACTATTTTTCGATTTAATTCAAAATGATTAAAATAATTTTTTTTTGTATTTTTAAAATACATTCACAAAATATATCACATAAATAAGGAGTGTGCAAAAAATTAACTCAAAAGGAGTTAGTTTGCTCATAGAAAGAACTTTAGAAAGTAATGGAATGAAAAAAAATATTATTCAAATAGATCTCAGGAAACCGGTTTCCCAAAATGAGGAAACCGGTTTCTTCTTCGAACAAAAGAAATTTTGCTTCAAGAAACCGGTTCCCCAAAATTAGGAAACCGGTTTCTCCTTCGATAAAACCAGATTCTGCTGCTGAATCACATCTTGTTCAAACTTTCAATTTTTAAAAAATGGTAACTTCCTCACTTCTCAACCAAATGCAAAAATGTAAACATCAAAGTTGCTTAGAATTTCACAAGGAACTCAACCATGTGCTTGGAAAAAATTAATATTGATTGTATCTTTCACATTTTTTATAAAAACCATAAGCAAGCTAATTTTTCAAAAGTTAATTTAAATGACAACCAAGCTCAAACAATGCTTATTTTCATAGGACTTTAAGATTTTCTTACCGAACGGGAAGAGATGGTACCTCCTTTAAGTTCAAGATTTTCTTACCGAACGGGAAGAGATGGTACCTCCTTTAAATGATGTTTCAGCAACTAAGGAATGATTCTATGAGGTTCCTTGAACCTCCCTAGTGCTATTGATGTGCTTACCTTGCTTTGAACTACTCTCATTCTCTCTGCCCAACTCAACAGGTAAATATGAAGGATGATGATGAAGGGTGATAATGGAGATGTTATAGATGTGATGTAATGGTTTGGATAGCTTCTATATGGTTTATATGAATTGTTTGTATGGTTGGTTTACAAAGGACTTGAGAGAAACTCAGAACTTGCAAGTTTGAGCTAAATTGAAAAAAATGGAGGAGTGACTTTTGAGGTTTTTGTTTGGGGTGTTTTTTAGGGTAGTGATTATGATGAGCAGCTTCTAAATGATGTTTATAAGTTGCTGGAATGGTTGGTTGACACCCAGAACTTATGGAACACAAAATGACTTGAAAAATGCAAAGTTGAAAAGAAGCAGAATTTCAAGTTGTATGGTCACTTGAGAATTCTGGTGTGTTTGATGCAAGAGGCAAGGCTCTCTATTTATAGTCATAAATTAGAGTTTGTGGAGGGAAAAATCTGATCACAAGAAGTTCACATGTGATAGTTGTACCACTTTGCTTTTTCATGAAGAAAAATGAGAAAATTATGGTTTCAAGAGAAGGTACAAGCATGCTTGGAGTTGTTGGTTGCTTTCTCGATATTGTGGAGGCTTGCTTGTGACACTCAACTTGCTTTTGTTGCTGAAGAAACAAGTTAGAAGCTCAAGGAGAGTGGACTTTGTGATTAAAGTGGCTTTTCCAAAATGGAAGTCATGGCTTTTTGCTCGAAATGGCATTATACATTTGTTAAGACTTAAACCACTTGGTCCATAGCTCAAAAGCTTGTGTAATATTCTGATTATGGTGTTTAAAGCAAGAAAGAGGAGCTTCAAGGAAGGAATCTTTCATTAAAAAATGATTTTGCTTCTTAACTTCTTCACAAAATCATATCTTCTAGCTCAAGTGATGTAAAATCATGCTAATGGTCTCTTTGGAAAGCCCTTGCTACATACTTCAATCCATTTGTCGAAATTTTTCCCAAACTCATTTTGCATCATGGTGAAAAATGGCCACAAAGTTGGAAGAAATCCATGTTAAAACACTTAAAATTTCTCTAAATTTTTTGAACATAAACTTCTTGATCCAATATCTCTCAAATAAATCATCTTTTGAATAAATGCTATGAATGAAAAAGTTGTTTCTTTGGAAAAAATCTACAACTTTCATGTTGGGAGATTTTTGAGTTTGTAGGTGAATTTTCAAGTTCCCAAAATGAGGTCAAAATCACTTAAAACCTTAATTTTGACTTTTGTTGACTTTTTTATCTCTGATTGATTTTCTTGACTTTTCTTGATCAAATAACTTCAATAACTATATGTTGATGATTTTGATCCTCAAAAGTCCATAGTTGACCGATTTTCTTAAAAATAAAAGTTTGACCCACACAGTTGACTTTTTTCCAAATGAATAACAATCTTGTAGATTCCCATTGAATCAAGCTCTCCTCTTCAAATGTATGATGTGAATGGATTATAATGTTGGTTTGGAGACCCTTGAATCATATTTTGAGCCATGGAGCTATGTCCTTATTAAAAGTCAACTCTCTAGGTGAATTAGGTCAAAACCCTAATTTTCTCAGTCTCCTATCTTAGAACACAGGCAACAAACAACAATTTGTTTTGGTATTTTTGGTTACCAAATGATGTATGCATGATGATAATGATGATGATGATCCTACTATTTGGGAGAGGGTGGGATCTCAGTGATCAAAAATTGGGGTACAACACTTAGCTTTTACATGTTTGACCTGAATAACATGTATGTTCGCATCGCCTTCTTTGGTATCACATGTTTGACCTGAATAAAATGTATTCATTACTTGTTTGTTGATACATTGGTTAACAACATGCATTACATACATTGGTTAATACATTATAAAATCCAAGTCATCACTCTGGTACTAAACCATATTATCCGCCTGCTTCCCGGTAACCTTACCGATGACAGTAACCATACTGTTGGTTTATTTCCAATCACCTGATTGACGTATCCCGGTAACCTTACCGATGATAGCAACCTTACAGAGATATTCACCCCAATCACCTGATTGATGTACCCCGGTAACCTTACCGATGATAGCGACCTTGCAGTTCAAACTACGCATATGCAAAAGCAGATGCATTATCCGCATACATAAACATTACCAAGCCGGCATAAGCATAGCAGTGGTGTAGGGGCAAACATGGGTTAAACAGGTTCAATGGTCTTAAGGAGATAAAATCTCGGGATTGCATCAGCATACATACATACGCATTAGCATATACATATCATCTAGTGCATTCACATACTACAAAAGCCCAGTTTCCGACCCTCGAGTCGTGAGTTTCCAACCCTCGTGTTGTGATTCGTTTGTTTTCCGACCCTCGAGTCGTGAGTTTCCAACCCTTGGGTTGTGAATGGTTTGTTTTCCGACCCTCGAGTCGTGAGTTTCCAACCCTCGTGTTGTGATTGGTTTGTTTTCCGACCCTCGAGTCGTGAGTTTCCAACCCTCATGTTGTGATTGGATTGTTTTCCGACCCTCGAGTCGTGAGTTTCCAACCCTCGTGTTGTGATTGGATTGTTTTCCGACCCTCGAGTCGTGAGTTTCCAACCCTCATGTTATGATTGGTTTATTTTCCGACCCTCGAGTCGTGAGTTTCCAACCCTCGTGTCGTGATTGGTTTGTTTTCCAACCCTCGAGTCGTGAGTTTCCTACCCTCGTGTTGTGATTGGTTTTTTTTCCGACCCTCGAGTCGTGAATGTCCGACCCTCGAGTCGTGAGTTTCTAAACATGTCGTTTCCATTTCGACCCTCGAGTCGTGAGTATTTGACAGGCTATTTTCTCTCCGACCCTCGGGTCGTGAGTCTCCAAGGTACCGATTCCTTTCCAACCCTCGAGTCGTAAATTGCCGACCCTCAAGTCGCGAGCATCATCTTCATACATCTACAGGATACCGTCAAGAACTTTATGCAAATAAACTTGCTAGCACTATAGCAAGTGAATCTTTTTCATGCAGGCAAACTTGCTAGAACTATAGCAGGTAAGTCCCTATCTCACAGATAAGTTTACTAGTACTATAGCAAATGAATTTTTTTACACAGGTGATCTTGCTAGCACTATAGCAAGTAAATCTTTTACACAAGTGATCTTGTTAGCACTATAGCAAGTATATCTTTTACACAGGTGACCTTACTAGCACTATAGCAAGTAAATCTTTGGTACAGGTAAACTTGTCCGAACCAGTGCAAGTGACTCCTATTGGTGTAGGTAAACTTGTCTGAACCAGGGCAAGCGACTCTTATTGGTGCAGGTAAACTTGTCCGAACCATGGCAAGTGATTCCTATTGGTGCAAGTGAGGTTGCTAGAACTATAAGCAAGCAATCCTTTTGGGTTACACAAACTACGATAGTAAGTGGATTAGACCAACTGCAAAGACTTACTAGAAACATAGTAAGTGGGTCATACCAACTACGAAGACTTACTAAAACTACGATAGTAAATGGGTTAGACCAACTGCGAAGACATACTAGAACTATAGTAAGTGGGTTACCTACAAACTGCGAAATCTTGCTAGCACTATAGCAAGCTGATTATCTTCTACACAACAAACGGCGACTCGTTGTTATTGACAGCTACGTCTATTCATCACGTTAGTCCCTCGGCAGTGATCTCTTCCAAAATTACAAAGGGTTTTACAATGAATTTTTACAAAAGGTTTTACAACAGGGTTTTTCAAAGGGTTCCTCAATTGGGTTTATTCATCACGTTAGTCCCTCGGCAGTGATTTCGTTTGGAACTACAAAGGATTTTTACAAAGGTTTTTACAACAGGGTTTTTCAAAGGGTTCCTCAATCAGGTTTGTTCATCATGTTAGTCCCTCGGCAGTGATCTTCTTCAAAACTTCACCAATAACAAACAAGGGTTCTAGTTTTTTTCCAGAGTTACTAACATACTTCAACTAATATAGCTAGTAGTCGTGCATCATTCGATTACATACCTCATTCATACATAATGCATATACATACATTGCTCTCATTTATTTTGAGAAGCTCGCTGCATCATACATCACATGCATCATGACATTGCATAAAATTAAGGTTGCCTTTTCAGGCCAGGCTACAATCAAAACACGTGGTTCCTTTCGCAAAGCATCTGCTTCACGTTCTAAAAGGAGGGTATTTACCTTGGATGGAATCTTTAATCCCATCTCCCACATAACTTCTTCCCAACAAATGCAAATTTCAGGGCATTTCAGTGTTCAATCATCTTCTACCTTTAGATCACGATAGGCAGACGTGCCTATCTGACTCTTCAGGTTCAAGAAGATTGAACAGAGGCAGCTGTCATAACCTAAAATTTTCCCTCTTATATTCACTCAAAGGTTCCCCATTTCATCCTCAAAGCTCAAGGGTTTACTTAAAGCTTCCTCCTAAGCAAGAACCTCATGAATTAGGGTTTTTTATAGGAGAAAGTCAACTCAACTTTGACTGGCCATAACTTCCACATGGAGTATCATAAATTTCTCATTCAAAGCCTATTTTGAAGGAAATTGAATCCTCTACAACTTTGTCTCTCACAAGCCAAGGCCAGAAATGCTTCATTTGGGAGATATGGTATAAAAGATTATAGGTCCTTTTCAAAGGTCAACCAAAAGCAATTTTTTGTCAAAGGCCATATCATCAAGATCGAAACCCCAAATGAAAACTATGTTCCAAAGTGGCTTATAGAGGACATCTTGAGGTTTCCAAAAAGACTTAGAACTCTTCCATATCTTAAAAATTGAGGGAGATATGCCTTGTCAAAGTTGGGCAATTTTTAAGGCAAAATGTGAAACAAAAGTGGTTCAAAATGGATGTTTTTGCAAATGGGCCTATTGTTTTATGATCTAAGCTTATTCCTCAAGCAATCCACGGTGTCATATCTCAAGGCCACGTTTTTTTCATAATTATTTGATTTTATATTAATTTTTTAATTCAATTGAAGGTGATATAAAACAAATAATTATGAGAAAATCAAATATTTAATTTTAAAGGTAAATCCAATCAGTATCAATTACCACATTACTCAATATTTGATGTATAATTGATGCAAGAGAAGATTAGTGAGAAAAAGATTGAAATTTGATAATTATAGAAACATTTAAAACCAAGATTCAATCAATTTCCAATATGAGGATTCAGAGGGATTTTATACAAATGGGATGACCTAATTCGTGCTACTATATATGCACAAGGGTAACAGTTTCTAAGGGGGATTTTTTTGGACAAGGATTGGTAGCCCTAAAAACCGTGAACAAACTCAAAATTTCTCAAAGAAGAGTCAATTCGGTTTTGGAATTGGAGCTTGTTTCAATGCGTTTTATGGATCCTATCATGTCCCCAGGCCCTTTGAAACTTTTCCAATCATCCTCAAGGCGCAAAGCAGTCAGAATCATCACTTATACACTCACGGTTTGGCATATTTAACTTTGCATCGGTTTCAATGATTCTTGCATGGTTAGTATAATTTGATTGCATATATATGTTCCTGATGGTGTTTCGAAGCTTTGTGCATAGGTTGATTGAAGTTTCATTACAGAATTTAGAATCCACCATTGTTAGGTTGACAAAACTTCGAATTGGGGCTTTGCGAACCAGGTAAAATTAGGAGAAACTAATGCTATGGCCATGCTCAGGGGTCCGGTTATGGTTAATTTAAGTCATCGTTTTGGATTTATTGCTGAGTATTTGCAGGTATTGGGGATGAGGGTCTAAGGCCACGAGTGAAAACCGTGGCCGAAAGTCACTATGTTATTTTTAATCCACGAAGAAGAAGAACAGTCCGCGCGCGTCTTGTTTTTTTTTTAATTTTAAGTCATGTGTTTTTTTCATATATTATAGTTTGGGATTATTGTTTTAACATCAAAAGGATGCAGCACGTTTGGCTTTCAAAAGAAACTTGGAACCAAAGAGACCTGGGTTCGATCCCAGCGTCCCATATATATTTTTCCTATTTTCTTTGATACTTGATCCAGCGCTGCTCTCAGATACGCGCACACGCTGCACCTCCAATATCTGCCACTGGATTGTGCCCAGATCCAGATCTAACGCGCACGAAGATGAAGGAACACCATGGAGCCTCACAGGCGCGCTGCACAGGATCAAAACCAGGTTTTATCATATATTTTATTTTCTTTATTAATTAATTTTTTAGATTTAAAATTAATCAATTATATTTAATTTTATTTATTTATTTAAATAGGACTAGAATAAATTTAGGATTAGGTTAATGACTAGGGTTAGGATTTTTCCTGATTATCTTGATTATTCGATTTAATTTATTTTAATCAACTTTAATTATAAAAAATCACAAAAACCCTAGAGAGGCTTATCAAAGCATTAGGGTTTGCCCAATCCCATTGGCCATTTGGCAAAAACATTAATTCTTATTCAATTGATCCTTAGTTAATTTTCTCTTCGATCCGATCATACCTAATGATCACGTTGGCGAGAAATAAAGAAATAAAATACAATAATGAAATTCGTTATCGTGTAATAATTAAATCTATTGATTATGAGGGATAATGATAAAACTAGTAATTTAATTATCTAAAACTAAAATACATTTTATTTGCTATTCGTGATGATCGAATTTATCGATCAGAATGGTCAGCAATCCTTCAACTAATCCGTTAACTATGGTGATCAAACCTATTGATCATCGCACCTAACGGAAACATATTAAATCAGGGTTGTACGCCAAATCTCAAAAAAACACTCATCTCTTCAATACTGCGAATTTCAGAACTTCGACAAGGTAATTCAGAATACCTTACAAACCACAAATTTCAAAACTACGATAAGGTAATTGAAAATACCTTCAAACCATTCATATCAAATTCTAAGGCGTACAACCCTGCCCCGAACTACGTAGACTCTGATCCTCCATAAGGAGGTACGTAGGCACTTGGATAACCAAGGCGAGTCCCCTTCCCCAAAACCTCAATTCGTCCAAATCTCACTTTTCCGCCCTTTTCATTTCTTTAGCTATTAACCTTAATAATTTAGCCATAAACCTTTACCTTAAAATGCAAACCTTAGGAAAGGGTTAAGGGTGCCTAACACCTTCCCTTAACCTGATTATAATAATCTTGCCCTGAATCCCTTAACTGCGTAGAGTTTCCTATTCGCCCTAGTAGAATAGGTGGCGACTCTAAAAAACTAATTTTTTAGGCAGGTTGCTACACTATCTTTTGGACACAGATTTGTAGAATAACAACGTTTGAATATCAGAGTCAACAGCTTGGTGCAGAGCATCTTCTTGTCTTCTGACTTTGAAGAGCTTGAGCGTGATACCATTCAGAACTTCAATGCTTCTGCTTCTGACTTCGTTCTTCTGATGCTTTCAGTTCATGTTCTGATTCTGCTTGACCATCTTCTGATGTCTTGCCAGAGCATGTTCTGATGTAGCCATCCAGAACCTTCTGAGTCAGTTGCTTCTGAGCGCTGATTTGTGCATACTCTTTATGTGTTTCCTGAAATGGAAAATGCAAAGGATTAGAGTACCACATTATCTTATACAAAATTCATATATAATGTTATCATCAAAACACAAAATATTGATCAGAACAAATCTTGCTCTAACAATCTCCCCCTTTTTGATGATGACAAAAACGTATATAATTGATATGAATTTGTATCCAGAATATCAGATTAACAAAGACAATTACACAGTTATAGCATAAGCATATAATCAGAGTGTGTGAATATGTCTCCCCCTGAGATTAACAATCCCCCCTGAAATTAATACTAGAAGAATTTATAAATAAAAGACTTCCCTGAGTATTTTTCCACTTCAGTTGAGACTTTCACGTAGCATAGAACTTCAGAACATTCAGAGCTTCTCATCAGAGCTTCCATTGGACAGCTGCAGAGCTTAGAATTTCCCTTTGTAATCAATTGAATCATAGCATACTTGATTGTATCAAAGCATACTTGATAGCATTCTTAAATGTATCAGAGCATTCTTCTTGCTTCTGATCTTGAAGCGTCAGAGCACTAAGCTTGCTTCAATTCTCTAAGAGCATACTTCTTCTTAGAATTGCTTTTCCCATGTATTTGCTTTTCATGTTTAGCTTTGACTAGAATAGCATATTCCTGCAAAACTATCAAAGACAGAGAAAACTTGCAAATAATGTTAGGAATATTGAGACTTAATCCCAGCAACTGATATAATAAACCAATTCAATTATCATATTTCTCCCCCTTTTTGTCATAACATCAAAAAGCATAAAGATTCAGATGAACAAAACAAACAGAGTGAAGAAAGAACAGATAATTTTTCATTGATTAAAAACATCAGAAGATACAAAAACAGATGCAATTCAAGTAGATGCAAACAACAAAGAAAACAACTAAGACACAAAGACAGACTACGACTGGCTGACCCTAAAAGCTTAGACGGCCAGAAAGTTCTTAATCTCAGCAGTGTCTTCAACTTGCTTCCTTGTAGCTTCCTTCTGATCCTACATGAAGGATCTGAACTCAGCATTTGTGTCCTCTTGCTTGTCTAGAAGAAGAGCCAAGTTAGCTTGATTCCGTTGGAGCTCCTTCATAGTGTTTATCAGCACAGAAGCAGAAGGACCAGCAAAAGCAGCATCAAAGTTGTTGTCTATAGTAGGAGGGTTTTCACAAGCTTTGACCATGAGAACATCTCCTTGATTTTCCTCAACAGGAATTTCTGTAGCAAGATGTTCTAAGCCTGCAAGGATTGCAGCTAGATTCTCTGGAGGTGTTGGAGCAACAGGTTCTGGAGGGTATTCAACTTCTGGATATACCATATTTGGTGCTTTTTCAGAGGGATGCTCCCTTAGCCAGTTGAATAAGAACTGAAAGTCTCCTGTCAGAACCTTCTAAGGATGTGGCTTCCACACAACCAGTGCCAGAGGATTCTCTTCTTTTGCAAGTTCATCTACAAACTCCTTCTCTTCAAGAGGTTTCCAGCTGGTGATGGGATGGTAGTATCTTCCATCATCATACTCTAGAAGGTAACTAGATGGTCTAGGAGCAGCAGCAAGACACTCTTTTTGAAGATTCAGAAAGTCTGATTGAATCTCCCTACTAAAAGCTCTCCGGAGCTTCCCAGCAGCTACATGATCCATCTTGGAGTCATGAGCAACCTTCATAGCATCTAACCCTGTTCGTACCTTATACTTTAACAATTCAAAACACATATCAACAGAGGGTTCAGGAGGGTGGCTTCTGAAATGGGTGAATCGAGAGTCTGGGTTAAGAACAAAATAGGGTTCAGGTTCTCTAGATAGTAAAACAGAGGTGGTAGAAGATGATAGAGAGGATGAAGAATCTGCTGTGGAGGTGGTTGAGGGATCATTTAAAGGTGAGATGGCAGAAGGAATGGAGGTGGTTGAGAAAATGTTTTCAGAAGGAATTTGTGGAAAGACAAGATTTAGAGGTTGGGGGTCAAGAGTTGGTAGAGGATGGTGTCTTTTAGAAGTGGTGGAAGAGGATGGAAGGTCAGAAGGAGGTGGCCTTTTGTGAGGGGGAAGGTCAGAGGTAGACTGTAAACTAGAGGTGTCTACATTGTCTATATCTTCTATGAGCTTCTGAAACTGTTCAAAAGTTCTGGGTATTTTCAGGGATTCTGTTGATACTTGTTCAGAATTAGTATTAATAGGTACAGAATCAGAGATAACAATACCTGAAGATTTCTTCTATCTCTTGACTTTCTTAGCATCAGGTCCTTCTTCTGTGACCTTTCTCTTCATCTTCTTCTGTTTCTTCTTCTTATCCTTTTTCTGTATTTCCTCCAAGGATGGAAGAGTTCTTCCACGAATCCATTCAGGATCAACATCTAATTTTTCTTTAACATAGAATTCCAGATATAGCTTAACATATTCTGATAATTCTTCTTTGTACAGAGGAGAGAAATCAACAACAGGATTTCTTCTTGTCAAAACATCAGATGGAGCTTGAGAAGTTGTGGTTACTTTCTCAATAAGTTGCATTCTCCTTAGAGTGTGAGCATTCAGAATGCTTCCACAAACTGCAGTCAGATGTTTAGAGCCAGCTGCTCTCAGAGTTTCAATCCTACCACTCTCAGTCAGAATGTCTGATATCAGTCTGCCCAAAGGAATTGTTTTCTTTTTCAACTTGGGATTCTTCAAACGTTCTTCTTCCCTTGACTCTTCAACATTAGTCTTCATATGTTCATACAGAATATGAGGAAGATTGATTCTCATACCTTTTCCAAGGCAGTACAGAATGACCCGCTGATCTTGACGGATGTAGTTTGTAGAGTTTTTTGATCTTCTATATTAGAGAGATCCCATAATAATCTTAGCCCAAACTCTGTAGGTAGGCTTGAGATTAGTAGTGTGAGGAGAGTTTTTACCAGAAGTAAATAATTCTGGATAAATATTTTCCCAATTAGATCTTCCATGGCGAGCACCAGTTATACCACTTGTATTATCAAGATTGTATAACTTCCTTATCAGCTTTTCAAAAATAACTACCTCATGACCTAACACAAAGGAAATGATGGCAGTTGGAGTAACAGTAGCATGAATCCAAAAATCCTTAACCAATGCAGGGTAAACTGGTCCAATAAGACGATTAAAGTAGTTTGCTCATCCTTGAACCATCATGTGCTTGCAGATTCTCAAAATCAACCATGGATTCATAGAGAACTTCTAGTTCATCTTGAGGAACCAAACACGTCTTCAAAGGAGCAGTTACAAATTTCTTATGTTGTTATTGTGTTGAAGATGGAGCCTTGAGTTGAACATTTGTTGAAGAAGCCATTGATTCACTGCTGATATCTCTGGGTTTTGTAACTTTAAGGTTTTTGAAGAGAGAGAAAAAGAGGCAAAAAAGCATAAACAGTGAACAATGAAGATGAATGGAAAGAGATGAAATGATAAAGAGATGTGTTTATATAGGCACGGATTTGAAATAATTTGCAATGAGATTTTGAATGAAAGAGATTATAGAATTTGAATCAAATGCATTTAATGTTGAGTGACGTTAAGGGAAAACGTGATATTTGAAATGATTTACACAGTTACCTAGGGCGGCGTCTCATCAACTGCACGCATGCTTGTCCCTTCAGAATGAACACGTGTTCATCATCTGGAATAGTTGGTGATAGCTGTTTTGGTTTAAAAGAAATTCTAAATCAACTTAGACATATGAAACGTTAGCAATAACAGAATCAGAATATCTAATTGATAAACAAGTTCAGAATATCTGATAAGAAAATAACTGAGCATTTCAAATCTAATCCATATATCAGAACTTCTCATCCTTTCACTCTGGGCATAAATCCATACTGATATTCTTCAGAATGAACTTAAAGCTATCTTCAGCAAGGGGTTTTGTGAAGATATCAGCCCACTGATGTTCTGTATCAACAAAGTTTAAAGAAAGAACACCCTTCTGAACATAGTCCCTAATGAAGTGATGTTTGATCTCAATATGTTTAGCTTTGGAATGTAAGATAGGATTCTTAGATAAACAAATAGCAGAAGTATTATCACAGAAGATATTAATGTTACTCTCATATATCTGATAATCTTCTAGCTGACTCTTCATCCAGAGCATCTGTGTACTACATCCAGGAGCAGCAACATATTCTGCTTCTGTTGTAGAGAGGGCAATTATGGCTTGCTTCTTGCTGTAACAAGAGATCAGATGACTTCCCAGAAACTGACAGCTTCCAGAAGTACTTTTCCTTTCAACTCTATCTCCAGCGTAATCAGCATCACAATATCCTACAAAGTTGTATTCTTTAGATCTTCTGTAGACTAAACCAACATTAGTAGTACCTTTCAAATACCTCAGAATTCTCTTAACAGCAGTTAAGTGAGATTCTCTAGGATCTGATTGGAATCTAGTACACAGGCATACACTGAATAGAATATCAGGTCTAGAAGCAGTAAGATGTAGAAGAGATCCAATCATACCTTTGTAGAGCTTCTGATCCACCTTCTTACTTACCTCATCCTTACCTAAAACACACGTTGGATGCATAGGAGTCTTTGCTTCTTTGCTTTCTGAAAGATTAAACTTCTTCAGAAGTTCTTTCACATACTTGGTCTGATGAACATAAGTTCCTTCAGAAGTTTGATTGATATGGATCCCAAGGAAATACTTGAGTTCTCCCATCATGCTCATTTCAAACTCTGCCTGCATAGACTTAGTAAACTCCTTTCCAAGTGTAGCATTAGATGTTCCAAATATGATATCATCAACATAAATTTGGCAAATTAAAATATCCTTTTTAAAGGTTTTATAGAAGAGAGTTGTATCCACTTGTCCTCTAGTAAAAGCATTATCCAGAAGGAAAGAACTTAATCTTTCATACCAAGCTCTGGGAGCTTGCTTCAGGCCATATAATGATTTCTTTAATTTGAAAACATGTTCTGGAGACTTAGAGTCTTCAAAACCAGGAGGTTGGTGGACATATACTTCCTCATCTATATAACCATTTAAGAAGACACTCTTAACATGCATCTGATATAGAGTGATGTTATGTTGAGTGGCAAAAGAAATTAGTAAGCGAATAGATTCTAACCTCGCCACTGGTGCAAAGGTTTCTATATAGTCAATGCCTTCTTGCTGATTATAGCCCTAAGCAACTAGTGTGGCTTTGTTTCTTACAACTTCTCCTTTTTCGCTTAGCTTGTTTCTGAAGACCCACTTGGTTCCAATGATGTTAAATCCTTTTGGTCTTGGAACTAGATCCCAAACATCATTCCTTGTAAACTGATTTAGTTCTTCTTGCATGGCAATTATCCAGTTAGCATCCTCCAGAGCTTGATCAACAGAAGTTTGCTCAATCAGAGATACTAGACCAAATTGACATTCTGCATTGTTCTTAAGGAATGCTCTTGTTCTGATAGGATCATCCTTCATTCCAATGATAACATCTTCTGGATGAGCAGAGTTGAGTCTAGAAGATCTTCTAAGTGTTGGCTCTTCAGATATTCTGAGATTCTCTAAAGAAGCAGCAACCTGATCTTCTGAAACTTTGCTTCTGGGTTCTTCAGAATTTGAATTAGAGATTTCTATATCTGCAAAATTCTCAAACTGCTTTGGCTTTTCAAGACCAAGCTTATCATCAAATCTGATATTGATTGACTCTTCCACTACAAGAGTTTCAGTATTGTATACTCTGTAGCCTTTTGAGTGTTCAGAATATCCAAAAAGAAAACACTTCTAAGCTTTAGAGTCAAACTTATGCAGATGATCTTTAGTGTTCAGAATATAGCATACACATCCAAATGGATGGAAATAAGAAATGTTGGGCTTTTTGTTCTTCCATAATTCATAAGGAGTCTTATTTAGAATAGGTCTAATAGAGATTCTATTCTGAATATAAAATGCAGTGTTAATTGCTTCTGCCCAGAAATGCTTAGCCATATTAGTTTCATTGATCATGGTTCTGGCCATTTCTTGTAGAGTCCTATTCTTTCGTTCTACAACTCCATTTTGTTGTGGAGTTCTAGGACAAGAGAAATCACGGGAAATACCATTTTCTTTGAAATAAATTTCAAAGAATCTGTTCTCAAATTCACCACCATGATCACTTCTGACCTTTATGATTTTGCATTCCTTCTCAGATTGAATCTGAGCTTCTCAGATTGAATCTGAGTGCAGAAGTCAAAGAACACAGTATGAGACTCATCCTTGTGTTTCAAGAACTTTACCCATGTCCATCTGCTATAGTCGTCTACGATGACTAATCCATATTTCTTCCCTCTGATTGATGCTGTTTTGACTGGGCCAAAAAGATCAATGTGCAGAAGTTCTAGCGGCCTAGAGGAAGAGCCAACATTTTTAGACTTGAATGCAGGTTTTGAAAACTTCCCTTTCTGTCATGCTTCGCAAAGAGCATCTGATTTGTATTTCATATTAGGGAGTCCTCTGACCAGATTAAGTTTGTAAATCTGAGAAATCTTTCTCAAACTAGCATGACCTAATCTTCTGTGCCAGGCCCACTACTCTTCACTAACAGACATAAGGAAAGTAACCTTCTGATTCTTAAGATCTTGAAGATCAATCTTATAAATGTTGTTCTTTCTCTTGCCTGTAAATAGGATTGAGTCATCCTTCTGACTAATAGCTTTACACGACTTTTGATTGAAGATAATGTCATAACCATTGTCACTTAATTGACTTATGGACAATAAGTTATGAGCTAATCCATCTACTAAAGGTACATTAGTTATAGAGGGAGAGTTACCAATACAAATGGTTCCAGAACCAATGATCTTGCCTTTTTGGTTCCCTCCAAACTTGACTTCACCCGCAGATTTAAGCTTTAGGTCTTGGAACATAGACCTTTTTCCCGTCATGTGCCGCGAGCACCCAGAGTCCAGGTACCATGACATGATTTCCTTTGTCTTTTTGGCTGCCAAGGATATCTGCAACAGGAATTATCTTTTCCTTAGATACCCACATTCTTTTGGGTCCTTTTGGGTCAGTCTTCTTCAAGTTCTGATTGAACTGAGGTTTAGCATGAAAATTAATAGGAGGTACAACATGATATTCCCCATTCTGAATAGCATGATATTTTCTAGGATGTGCAACATATTTCTTGGTGTGTGTTATGTGGAAACTCTTAGCATGTGATGTGTGCCTAATATCATGAGAGTAGCCATACTTGAATTGATCATACATAGGTTTGTATGTGATTTTCATCTCATCAATAGGTTCAAGTTTATATGGGGTTTCACCCTCATAGCCTATGCCAACTCTTTTGTTTCCACTAACTACATATATCATAGAGGCTAGCTGACTTCTACCAATACCTCTAGATAGAAACTTCCTAAAACTCAAGTCATATTCTTTAAGAATATTTTTCATGCTTGGAATAGATTTTTCTGAACTAGAAGATGATTCGACATCTTTAAATTGTTTTAAAACTTTTTCTTTAAGTTCAGCATTTTCTATTTCAAGCTTCTTAGTTTCAGTTGCAAAGAGCTTTTTCAGCTTCTTGTATTTGATACTAAGTTGAGCCTTGATTTCCAGAAGTTCAGTTAGACTAGAAACTAACTCTTCTCTAGAAAGTTCAGAAAATACCTCTTCACAATCTAAGTCTGATGTAGATTCAGATTCATCATCAATAGTGGCCATCAGCGCTATGTTTGCCTGCTCATCAATAGTGCCTTTTTTATTATTAGATTTTAATGCAATTGACTTACCTTTCTTCTGAGGTTCATATGCATCCAGCTCTATTTCATGACTCCTTAGGGCACTGATCAGCTCTTCTAGAGACACTTCATTCAAGTTCTTGGCAATCTTGAATGCAGTCACCATTGGGCCCCATCTTCTGGGAAAGCTTCTGATGATCTTCTTGACATGATCAGCCTTTGTATATCCCTTGTCAAGCACTCCTAATCCAGCAGTCAGAGTATGGAATCTTGAAAACATAGCTTCAATGTTTTCATCTTCCTCCATCTTGAAAGCTTCATACTTCTGGATTAAAGCAAGAGCCTTTGTCTCCTTGAATTGGGCATTACCTTCATGAGTCATCTTCAATGATTCAAAGATGTCATGAGCAGTTTCTCTGTTTGTTATTTTTCTCATATTCAGCATGAGAAATAGCATTCAGCAATATAGTTCTAGACTTGTGATGATTCTTGAAATCTTTCTTTTGAGCATCACTCATGGCTTGTCTAGACACCTTGACACCTTGAGCATTAATAGGATGTGTGTAACCATCCAGCACTAGATCCCATAAGTCACCATCTTGACAAAGAAAGTAACTTTCGAGTCTATCTTTCCAGTACTCAAAGTTTTCACCATCAAAGACTGGTGGTCTATTATAGCCATTGAAACTATTGCTACCATTACCATTGTTGTTTTGTTCAGGTGTAGGAGTAGATGAAGTTGTTTCAACCATATTGACTTTGTGTTTTTCTCCCTGAATCTTTTGTCTAACACGGTTAAGTGCTTGCACCTAGAACCGGCACTATGATGCCAATTGAAGGATAGAAAAACACTTAGAAAGGGGGGTTTGAATATGTGTGACTTTAAAAACTTGTAAGATAAAATCAATGAACACAATTATTTTTATCCTGGTTTGTTGTTAACGAAACTACTCCAGTCCACCCCCTTAGAGTGATTTACCTCAACTGAGGATTTAATCCACTAATCCAACTGTTTACAATGGTTATCCACTTAGAAAACTTCTAAGTCTTCTAGAGTATACATATCACAACTTGATCACTCTAGGAATTCTTCACTTAGAAACCTTCTAAGTCTTCTAGAGTCTACAGATCACCACTTGATCACTCTAGGAACCTTTTACAAACAATGTAAAATAATGTTTACAAGAGTAAGATTGCTTCTAATAAAGCTATAATCACAACAGTGATATTTCTCTTAAGTTCTAAGCTTAACACTCAATAAATATTACAAGAGTTTGTGAGGTTGAAGATGAAGTTCGTGAGTTTTGATTTTGACAGCGATTTAGTATTTTGCACAAGTGTTCTTTGCTTCTGATCAGAACTTCTATTTATAGGCGCTGAGAGGAAATGACCGTTGGGAGCATTTAATGCTTTGCGTGAATAGTACAGCTTTGCATTTAATGTTTCAAACTTTTGTCAACTACTTCGAGCCTTGCTTTTCCTGCTTTTACTGACTTTGCCTTTTGTAGCTTCTAACGTTCCTTTTGTCAGACAGAGATTAGACTTAATAGCCTGTCATCTTGTACTATCTTCTGGACTCAGATTTGTAGAATAACAACGTTAGAATATCAGAGTCAACAGCTTGGTGCGGAGCATCTTCTTGTCTTCTGACTTTGAAGATCTTGAGCGTGATACCATTCAGAACTTCAGTGCTTCTGCTTCTGACTTCGTTCTTCTGATGCTTTCAGTTCATGTTCTGATTCTGCTTGACCATCATCTGATGTCTTGCCAGAGAATGTTCTGATGTAGCCATCCAGAACCTTCTGAGTCAGTTGCTTCTGAGCGCTGATTTGTGCATACTCTTTATGTATTTCCTGAAATGGAAAATGAAAAGGATTAGAGTACCACATTATCTTATACAAAATTCATATATAATATTATCATCAAAACACATAATATTGATCAGAACAAATCTTGTTCTAACAGATCCCTCTGTCCAATGCCTCTTGCCCAATCACATGTATCCGTAGGCATATCGGCAGGAGATTAGTGGCATGGTCATCCTCTCCCTACTAGTTATCCAAGAGCTCCTCATGTGTTAGCCTAGGTGGACGCTCAGGAGCATCAGGTGTCATGGTAGGATGTGACACCTGGAAAACTATGTCACGTACCTATATACACAATTCCAACTTTGGGTGGCCCGCATACGCCGATACTCCTCTGGGACTAAGTGATGCGCCCAATCCTCAAAGAGAGCAGTGAGCTCTCAGCGGGTGACGGTGTTCGGAGCAACCTCAAATGGCAGTCTCGGTATCATCTGCACACGTCCAAAATGTCGCATGCACCGCTCCAACAAATATATGACCATGGTGTTAGTCTCACATGCCAACTATCTAGAATATAATGTGATGCAGTCGAATGGGACAACATCAGCATAACACTGAAGGGCGTCTAGTTGATGTCACGTGAGCAGTACGATCGAGGTATACACAAAATGGCCCAACTTCTTAATTCCCCTTATGGGGGACATATCGTGCAGCCCTAGGCATGGTGTCAGTGTACAAGGGATCAGGATTGTCGTCATGAATATTGTGGGAGTACGAGATGATCCAGCTGAAGCACTAATATGAAAATATGTTAGTACAAGTTAACAAATAACACTTTAAATGTGATCTAATTAAAACGAAGTGTACCGTGAGAAGTGTGCAAGAGCTAGTCAACTGTCTAGTCCTTCACTTGTATGCTTAATTCAGCTTCTGGTAGAGGTATACCAGAATGGCGGCCCCCCAGTTCCAATTATAAATTGAAGACAAATCAATAAAGTACCGGAGGTATGCCATGTCCTTGTAGATTGCAATTTTGTCCATAAAGAGGGTCGTGCCAACCAAGAACATGAACCAACACCGCAACGCACAGACTTGGTGGTACTCAACAAAACCCCATCACCCTCCTCTTCAGACTCTGCTGCCTGGAGAACCGGATATGCACCCCATTTGTCGTCCTGCACTCAAAATCGACCATATACGGGTCCATACCTAGATAATACACCATCCACTCGATGGCCTCAACCCTTTCTATCCGAGAATGGTCCAATAACCTCCCTCTGATAGGCAAGTGAAGGAGATAGGCCACATCGTGGATTGTGATCGTCAAATCCCCACCAGGAAAATGGAAAGACAACTTCTCCTTGTGCCACCTTTCGGAAAATGCTCCCCTACATGTCGTGGCTAATGGTGACATATCGGGTACAGCATAATACGCCAAAACCAGATCCAACAACATCATTAAACCACTGAGCCTGCGGTTTAAAGAGATCAACTATTTTTCTAGAATGGTTCACATATTTTATGGACATTCGTTCCTGTCACAACAAAAAAACAAAAATGTTAGTAAACCGTTTAAATTCATTTCAACTATAAGCTAAGTAACCGTTTAAATTAAAAAGTGTAATAAAAAAATAACCTCGCCCTCCCAAATATGTCGAGCGGCATGGTCATGATAGTTTATCAAGACGGATGTGTTTGAAGGCACTCTGGGTAGCCGCCATCCTGTGCATCCTGAGCATCATAGTCGTGCTCAGAGTGAACCTCGGTTACCTCCTCCTCCTCATGTACCTCCTCATCCTCCTCTTAACTAACCTCACGAGAGGAAGACTCCAGAGACAACTGACTCCTCGGTGCAGATGTGGATCTTGTAGGTGCCTCACGGCTTGTTATGTAGCTCTCTCGTGCCGAGCTGAGGTTGTCTTGGTTGGCCTCCCCTATCTAAGTCGGTCGGTTTGGGTCTGGTTGTCAACCATTTTTCTGAAAACAAAGCCATTGGTAAGAGTATGAAACAAATTTTAAATTTAAAAAAAAAACAACTTTGAGGACATTTCGAAAGTGCGTATCCGAAACTAGTTTAAGGGGTTTTAGATATGCACTTCCGAAATAACATACGAACAACCATTGTTGTTCAACTTTCATTTCTTGCCCTAACTCATCTAAAATTCAATTATTTTTATCTAAACACTAACATTGAACATCACCAACATCAACCTACACATTAATCTATATTCTAACAATCCTAAACATCTCCAAAACAACTATGAGATAGAGACAGAACGTATAGGAAACTCACAAACATTTGGAGCTTTGAGTAGAATTTAAAATGAGCTTTGAGATTATAGGAGTGCTAGAAAAAAACTTGGATTGCTTGATTGGAACTTGATAGAAATGGGATTGAAGTGAAATTTTGGTGTTTGGAGAGAAAATTTCGCGTTTGTAAACAGTGCAGGTGGTTGTTTGCGTTTTGTGAAATAACCCAAACTATTTCGGATATGCATATTTGAATTCTGTTTTTTTTAAAAGAGTGGCTTTGGATGTGCATATGCGAAGTCACTTTTTTTTCTTTAAAAAAAGTGAATTCGCATATGCATATCTGAATTAAAGAGGTGTTAGCTGAGGATTTCAACTAAAGGATTGTAATACTTTAGAGTATTCGATTATGATAAAGAGATAGTTCTCATAGAGCTATTTAAAGATTTTTCTCTTTGGAAGAAATGTTACTCGACCAAGAGTAGTTTTTTGTAATATTTTACAAGTATCCTTCGACGTAGGCGCTGACATAGTCGAAACGCTAGAGCGGGAAGATTTGAAATTCAAATGGAACGGCTTTGTCCAGCAGACGCGTGGGACCATCTGAAGTGAAGTAAAACGTTCAAAACGTCGAACATGACAGACATCTATGTAATGACCGTTAGGGTCAAAGTAGTATAAATAGGAGTACTATTGTTTAGATTGATATGTTCAAATCAATATACAGAAAATTCACAAAAATACTCGAAGTACCGGCGCGAGAGAAAAGAGTCTTTGCTGAAACAATGTATCTGTGAAGAACATCATATTTACGTTTCATGTTATTTGTTCAATGAAAAGTTACATTTAAAAGTTCTCTGTTTATACATTTGCTTTGTTTCATTCTTAAAGTCACTTACTTATTGCAATTTACATTAGAAAGTTGTATATCTTTACAAACTAGAAAGATTATTGAATATGAATCAAATCACTAAAACACTATTTGACAACGTCCTAGGATCAATCTAGTCGATCCTCCGAGTAACCAGATTGTTTAAACACTTTGGAGAACTAGCGGTTGTTTGTCAAAAATCACTGGTAAGCAAACTGGCATGCCCAGTGGGACAATGTCATAGTGTTATTTTCAAGTGTTTTTTATTTCTTTTAATTTGTAGATTTAGTGTTTTAATTGCCTTCTGCGTTGTATGAACCTTAGGAGTGGTAAAACTTTCGATAATAACCAACCAATACCTAAGAGGAAATATACTAAGAGAATGGCTAACAACACTAACAGAGGGGGACAACAGGATCCTCCACAGGGATCAGGAAATAACAATGATAGTGCAACAAACACTACAGGTCCCAATGCCCAATCACAGGCCATGTCTGCGCCAACGCACTCAGTGGCCGTAACGGGTCTAATTCCTGGGTCTACAGGAACGATCCAAGGAAATAATTCAACATTTGTTGCTGCTACAAACACTCCTTCGAATGCAAAAGTGAGTCAGATACCACAATTTGGTACTCAGCAGACACCCCCCCCCCGAATCAAGGATTCGGAGACAAGAGACAATGGAGAGACCCACCTTACGGGATGCCATATTCTTACATGACGAGTTTAAGTATTAGTATACCTGTTTATCCGGCACCCAATGTGTCAGCTTTTACCCCATTCTAAAATTCTGGTTATGGTGTGAATAATGTGGGAGAACATGTCCAAGGCCAGACTATCATACCCACGTTAACAACGAATAATCAAGCAACGTTCCGACAACAAATGGACTCTAGTAATCAAGATATGGTAGGTTTATTGGCAAGAGAAATGAATGATATATTTTCTCCTTTAATACAAAACCTTAACCGGACCAATCAAGATAACTCTGAGACATGTCAATAATTGTCAGTACAGATGGGTCGAATAGCCAACTTTTTAGGCGCTCCTGAGACCTCAGTGCATCGAAGGACAAACTATATAGTCATTCAGGAGGAAGAACCGACCATAAATCAAGTTCGACCACCAAGACCACCACTCGAAACTGAACCCTTGAGGGCAGGATTAAAACAACAGATAGTTCGACAGGAGGTTCCTGAAGAACAACCTGGGAGGGTAGTGATGGTTAATAGAAACCAAATTGCTGACGAAGTGGTTCACAGTGTTAGGCAAAATAACCAGATGTAGACAAATCTAACTGCTATGATAGAGAGGATTATGGCCCAAAACGGTCTGAACACTGGACTTCGAAGGCCAAATTATAAATCCCCTTTATCTGATTATGTTTTACAAACTGAATTACCCATGGGTCGCAAGATCCCTAAGTTTACCAAATTTTCAGGTGATACGAGTGAATCTACCACAGAGCACATAGCCAGGTATGTGACGGAGGTTGGAGATTTGGCGAACAATGAGGATCTGAGGATGAAGTATTTTCCCAGTTCTCTAACCAAGAACACTTTCACATGATTCACAACACTACCACCAAACTCCATAGATACTTGGTCCCAATTAGAGAGATTGTTCCATGAACAATTCTATATGGGCCAAACCAAGATAAGTCTTAAAGAGTTGGCCAGTATTAAGAGGAAATTTACTCAACCTATAGATGATTATATGAACAGGTTTCGTTTTCTAAAAGCTAGATGCTTCACAGTGGTACCTGAACACGAATTAATCGAAATGGCCGCTGGAGGTCTAGATTACTCCATCGGGAAGAAATCAGACACTCAATATCTGAGAGATATGGCCCAATTGGCTGATGGAGTTCGCCAGGTCGAAAGATTAAAGGCTGAGAAGGCTAGGGCAAATAACAGTTATGAAAAGGAAAGGGTTACCTACGTCGAAGTAGACAAAGAAGAACCAGAAACCTTCGAGGACCAGTATGGTTTCGAAGACTGCGAAGTGGATCTAGCCGAATTAAAAGAAGCAGGCCCCTATACATGCAAGATGATCACACCATCAAACGGAAAAAAAACCCGTCGTGATTGAAGAGAATGATAAGTTTCCTAAGAAAACATACACATTCGATGTAACTAAATGTGATGAAATATTTGATTTGCTTGTGAACAATGGCCAAATGGTTTTGCCTCCTAATATTAAGATTCCTCCGTTAGAACAACTGAAGAGGAGAGGCTACTGTAAATACCACAATTGTTTGGGCCACAAAACCTCACAGTGTTTCCTTTTTAGGTATCTTATCTAGAATGCGAACAAGGAAGGACGTCTGAAGTTTGCAGACAAAGGAAGAAGTCAGATGAAGATAGATGCTAATCCCCTCAACATTGCTGACACAAATTACACTGAGCCTGTCGAGATCAACATGGTTGACATGGTCGAAGTTGGAGCAAGAGGGATTATAGGAGATGAAGAAGTTATCCAAGTTGGAGAACATGTTACTGATGACCTGAAGGAGGATGTCACATCTGAGGCTTTAGTCGAACCAAAGACAACTGAAGGTCTTGTTGTAGAGAAAACTATGGCTACTGAAGGCCTAAGGAAGAAGTTTGAAGAAATGTCAATTGCTCATGGCGCCAATCTAGACGTCAGCATGGTCAATCTGGACCATTCAACCCCTGAAATAAAGGAAGTTGAAAGTTGTTTAAAGAAAGAAGGGATGCAGTCTCATCACCCCAAATCTGATGAAACTCTAAAAGAATACCTCTGGAGATGTCACAAACAAAGTTCTGAAATGCTGTTATGCCCTAGGTGCAGTATACAAGTGAATCCAAGGGTGGCTGAAGACTATGAAAGGTGGCAGCGTGCTAAAGCTGACAGAAACTGGAGAAAGGATGGTGAATTGTTGGGAGTGTATCCTAAACCTGGAGAAAGCTTATTAGGTTTTCTTGTTCGTTGCCACAAAGATGAAACTGAATGTTTAATATGTCCCAGATGTGGGGCGGTTTACCATCGAAGGTTGTCAGAATCCTTTGAGAGAATCCCCTTCAATCAAAATTGGGATGCCCATAGGGGCAATCCATATCTCTACATTTTCGACAAGAGGGGGATCCCAAGGAGATAGGATAGCCCACATCCAAAAGCAATAAGTGTTACCTTCAAAGTACCATCAGAGGTCTTAGAGCACAAATGGGTTTAAGTGGGGCCAAAGAGAGACAAGTGGAGGAACTTCGACAATGGGGGAAGAACGTCCTGGGCTTACAGAAAGAAATTTCAGGCGTCAGAAAGGGAAGTCGTTAGACTAGGGAACTACAAGGGTAAGAACCCGATGTCAAGATCCTAGTGGAGAAGGCACCAGAGGCTGAAGAAAGTAGAAAAGGAGACAACTTCGAATGAAATTGTAGAATCCAGCAATACAAAAACTTTCCCAAACACAACTCATTCAACCAAACCTCCCGTAGGGAGAAAAAAATTCCCTGCTAGGGGCAAAATGGATTATAATAAAGCTGAAGAAGAACAAATGAGAGAGGAGGATATACCTACCGATGACTTCGATTCTGATGGAGTCTCATCTTTACACATGAATTACTGCAATGTGGTCTCCGTGTTACCGCACGAATACAACCAGGAAACCGAGATTGATGATGATGATGAGGTTGATGCAGCAGAGATGGCAAAACATAAACCCGTGTGTTACTACGTCCTTAGTAATGGTGCAATCGAATAGCAAAATCCCCAATTCGAGCGACAACATCAAGGAATGTAGAATCATCTCAAACCTCTCTATATAAGGGTCAAAATAGAACAAGTGAGAGTAAATAAAGTTCTGGTGGAAGGAGGAGCGGCAGTGAATCTCATGCCTCAATTCATGCTGAAAAAGTTGGGAATGTTTAATACAGACGTGAAACCTCATAATATGGTTTTATCGAACTATGAAGAGAAAATATGACACGCTCTGGGAGTTATTCAAGTGGATTTAACTGTGGGATCAATCACAAGGCCTACCATGTTCATGGTGGTTCCAGCGAAGGCCAATTACAATTTGCTCCTTGGAAGGGAATGGATCCTCAGTGTTGGAGCAGTACCTTCGACCATGCATCAGAGGGTATCTATTTGGAGAACGGATGGCATAGTGGAGAACATAGAAGCTGATCAAAGTTACTTCATGAGCGAAGTAAACTAGGTGGATAAAGCAAATTTCAACAGGAATCTAGGAAATATAAGTCCATGTAGCCCAGCTGAAGATGCTTACTCCCCAAACGAGAATGCTCTACACTTTCTGACTCTCCACCCAAATGGTTTTCAATGGGATCGTGAAATCATGGGGGACCTTGAAGAAGAAGAATCAACAGAAATACGACCTTCGGGCTGGAACGAAGATGTTGATTATGTCTGAGTCTTCATTCTTCGAACAGATTTCGGCCTATATGGCTGAGAACAAAAGAACAGCGGCTCTCGAAGCTGAAATTATTGACATGGCTGTTGGGGCCAAAAGCATTGTGTTGAATGATACAGGACAGGGGGCAAACATAGTACCAGAGTCTCCTAAACAACAAGTACATGAAGATACGATAAACCAAAGGCTAGACGCTATCTATGAAGATGAGCCTTTGGGATTTGAGAAAGATCCAGGATCATCAAGCGCAAAGATGTTAGCCCAAGACCCATTAGAAGAGATTGATCTCGGAGATGGAACCATGAAGAGAGTTACCTACATCAGTGTTAAACTGGACCCCAAGATGAAAAACAGGTTAGTAGAATTACTAAAGAAAAATAAAGATTGTTTTGCTTAGGACTATGATGAAATACCCGGTTTGAAGAGAGATCTGGTTGAACTAAAACTGTCTATTAGGATGGCAAGAAGCCCATCAAGTAGACACCAAGAAGGTTCGCTCCAGAGATCATTTTGAAGATTAAAAAGGAGGTCAAAATACTTCTTCCCTGCAACTTCATTCGGAAAAATGGTTCTTTAATAGTGTGCATAGATTTTCGTGATATGAATGCAGCAACTCTTAAGGATGAATACCCAATGCATGTGGCAGAAATGCTAGTTGACTCGGCTGCAGGATATGAATATCTTAGCATGCTCGATGGTTATTTCGGGTATATTCAAATTTTCATTGCAGAAGAGGATGTTTCCAAAATAATCTTTCGTTTTCTAGGGGCAATAGGCACTTACGAATGGATCGTTATGCCTTTTGGTCTTAAAAACGCAGGGGCAACATACCAATGTGCAATGAACTCTATTTTTCATGATTACATTGAATCCTTCATGCAGGTTTATATAGATAACATAGTAATCAAGTCTATATCAGACGAAGATCATTTAACCCATCTAAGCCAATCATTCGAAAGAATGAGGAAACATGTCTTGAAGATGAATCCTCTTAACTGTGCATTTTGTGTGCAGGCTGGAAATTTTCTAGGCTTTGTGGTCCACAAAAAGGGGATAAAGATTAATCAAAATAAAACAAAGGCTATTATGGAGACCAGAGCGCCATTAACTAAGAAAGAATTGAAATCTTTATTACGGAATGAAAATTCTAGTAACACACGCTCGATGTCTTACTGGATGTTATGACATCCAAAATTACACAACACATAAAATTATAACAGAACAGCATAAAAACAATAAAGAACACGCAGAATTGTTTACCCATTCGGTTCAAACAACCTACTCTGGGGGCTACCAAGCCAGGGAGGGAATCCAATATAAGCAGAATTAATTCGAAGTTAAACTCCCCCGTTTACAACTCCTCACTTAAGACCTACCCACTGCATTTCCAACCTATTCCTAGACCGGAGTATCTCCACTCACTCCCCCTCAATCACAACAGTGATTACAAATAAACATAAACAATTACAGAGAGAAGACACTCTTCAAAAACACACCTTGATCTGCTTAAAAGCTTCAATCAAGAGACACACATTCATGCTTAAAAGCTTAGAGTGAAAATAAACGCACATAACCTATTCCAACGCAATCATCAAGGACAATTGCTTGGATCACAAGAGACAGCTACAGAACTACAGTTCTTCATAATACATAATCTTTTGTCTGCGTTCCAAAATAGGATTGCAATCTTTTTATATGCAGTCTTGGGCCTTGGGCTTTTTTAGAAACAAATTAGGGTTAACCAAGTTAACCTAATTTATACGCCATCTGGTTGTTACAAAATGTGATGTCAGCAGGATCTTCTGGACGAATTATTCAGCACACAATAAAAGGTTTCCTAAACTGATAATTGAAATAAATCAGGAAACACATTCAATAAATAATAACAGCTCCTGCTGTCACACACGGATGTCATGACATCGGTCATGACATTCACTATACAACCTGTATTAGCTTCACACATATGCAACCTGCATAACACAATATCAACCAGGTATGTTTTACCACTAAAACACAAAAAGCAACTAAAACTAAAACAACATGTCACACCATACCAGAGAAATACTTGCAGCGGACAAAAAGCAGCTAAAACACAATCAAGGCAAGTTAATAAAGAACAGACAGCATGCGTCACCGGTATGCATATAGTGCTTAGACAAACCAGAAAAATAGCCGCAAGAGCAGCACAAACACAAACAGATCAACACAAAAATAAGAAAATTAGAATTGTTGATCACACACAACCACCATTCTTGTTATTCTGGGGTGACATGTATTACTTTTCCCCCTGTTTGGCCACAAAAGTTGCCAAAGCCAAAAAAATATCTTCTCCACCTCAAAAAGTTTAAAAAGGTTCAACAAAAACTTAAACTGAACTGAAGCAAATAAAAACAGACAAACGAAAACGAAGGGAAATAAAACAAAACAAAATAAACAAGCAGGACTTCAGCTGCATTTACTCCCCAGATTCAGACCCACTCGAGGTGTCTGCAGAGCTTTCTTTCTTAGAGCCATCAGCAGGACTGGCACTTTGTTCTTCCACTTCTTGTTCATCTTTATCTTCCATCTCTTCAGTATCTGCAAATTCCTCATGCTCCTCCATTTCCAGAGTGCTTATCAGTTTTTCAAGAGTTGTATTTCTAGATTCCAGCTCTTTGCAAGTCTTTTTTATCATAGATATGGCTTCTACTTTGCTGGCTGAGGCTCCAGATTTGGAAGTTTCAGCAGATGTCATGACAACGTCTTGAACATGCTTACCTTGAAACAGTTCGTAATGAAAGGCCAAGGGACTCTCTCTTTTGCACACTATATCATGTTCATTGAGAATGTTTGGATACTGATCCAGAATTATGCCACACAGGAGGGATGGGAAGGCAATTGGACCCTTAATACTGAAGCTTCTAGTATGCTTCAAAGTTTGTTCAAAGATATATGTTCCATAGTCAAATTTCGCCTTTGTTCCTACAGCATATATAAATCTCCCAAGTCCAGTTGAAATAGTGGACTTGTGATTTATTGGTACCCAATTAGCTGCTCCTATCTTGTGAAGCATTGCATACTTGATGCTCAGCTTACTTGCAGTTAGCTTCTCTTTTAGAGGCCAGCTGTTAACCTGCTTGGCTGTGATCACTTGACAAACTTTGTTGTCTGTTACTTCAAGCTCAGTTGGAGCTTCATCTGTTCTTTCCAAGAATTTATTAATCACAGACGGAGAGAATGATACACACTTACCTCTCACAAACACTATTCTGAAGTCCACACTTCTGCTGTTGCCACAGTCTTCAGATAATTTCACAACAAATTCTTTGACCAGCTTCTCATAACATTTGGGAAGATTGCAAACAGTCTTTAATAGTCCAGCTTCTTGAATTAGTTCTAAGACCTCTTTTTTCTCAAGAGCATTTGGAGCCAATTCCCTTTCAACATCTAATCTCTTTTGAAAAACATACTTCCACCTGCTGGCACTGGAGGCATAGTGGAATGACACATTATCTATAGGAACTTCGGGGATGCTAGCAGCAAGCTTGTTGGTTGTAGGCTTCTTTCTTGATGGGATGCCAGGAACATTCACTTCAACATCAGACTCACGTTCAACAATTTCCCGCTCCTTTCTTTTCTTTGGAATGACCTTGCTCTAAGATTTTGATGGACCAACCCCTGTACTCTTAGTTACAACTTTGCTCTTGATAGGACCAGCAGAAGTACTCTTCTTTCTGGCAGTATCTTTGGCAGGGCTTTTCACTTGTGTGCTCTTTTTCGGGGATCTTTGGACACCAGCTTTGCCTTTTCTTCTTGTCATTAGTCTGTTGGCTACACTTGGATTCAAGGAGGTAAGTAATTCGTTGTTAGAGAACTCATCTAAGTCTACCACATTAGTACTAGTTTCAGTGTTGGCCTTAGGATGCTTATTTTTTATGTCATTGACATCCTTAGTAACATTGGTATTCTCAGTAATCCCTTGTCCATCCTTGTTGATCTCCTCTTCATTTGGGTCACTACCAACGGTGTGAGTAGCCTCAGCTTTACTGTTGTTTTTGAGGGGATCCGGCATTATGGTTTGAAGAGGAACAGATATCCCAGGTACTTGATGATTTTCCTTTAGAATGCGAGTGACAATCCTGGTAATTACGCTATCGACATATTTGGATCCTTCTTTAGTAAGTTCCTCCATGGTAGCAGATGTAGAGGTTTTGGTGCTCTTGTTACGAATACCCTCCTTGGGCTGTTTTGCATGAGTCGTTTTAGGCTTTGTGGCCCTTACTTCATCACCGCTAATCGCCCTAAGAGGTACAACCTTCAGAATCCTATTAGGGTTAGAGGACTCTTCCGGTGTTGCTGATTCAGATATGGGAGATCCATCACTTGATTGCTGAGACATTTCGAATTTCTTAGAACCGGTGTCGCGTTTGAGAGAATAGTTCGAGTAGTTTAATCTTAGTAAGTAGCGAGAAAAACCAACTGAGATGTTTGCCGTTTTTAGAAGACTAGGAGAGCGAGGGAGCTTTATATACACACTGAGTGAGGAAAGTTTCAAATCGTGGATATTTAAAAAGCCCAAAAAATATTCCCCCCACGTAGGTTAATTGCTATGATATGTTTTGGTAACAAATACCTAACATACCCTTTACCTTCACAATGTCTTCAGATGTTGTTGTAACATTCTCTGTGACATTACTTTCAGATAGACTTTTAGGATCGTTGCTCGCAGTTAACTTATCTAGTTTTCTTTCCCTATCAGTAATGTCTATCATAAGACTTACTCTTTCTTCTAGTAAAAATCTATTAATGCTTCTTTACTCCCTCAAATTTGCACACAGTTTCTCATTCATTAGCCAGGTCTCAGTAAAGCCAGCAGATAGTTCACTTATAGTGAGCTCTCCAACATATGATTCTTCATCAGACTCATCAGATTCATCAGATTCTTGACAGTGAACTTTTATTTCTTCCCTGATCATGGAGTAGTCAGAGGGGCAGTTTGGGGTGTTAGTCTTCCATAGATAGCAATTATCCTTAGACCTAAATCCTTTTATAACTTCCTCATTTGCTTCAATAGTAATAATACACTCCTCTTTGGTGAACCTGACATTGAATCCTTCATCACACAGCTGACTGATGCTTATAAGGTTTGCAGCCAGCCCTTGTACAAGAAGAACATTGTTTAAATTAGGGATACCCTGCCCTTCTGTCTTACCAATACCTTTGACTTCTGTTATTTCTCCATCACCCAGAGTCACATAGTTGTTTCCCTCTAATTTGAGGTATACTAGAGAGTTCTTCCTCCCAGTCATATGGTTTGAGCAACCACTATGAAGATACCAATCTTCTTTGGCAGGAATCCTTAGAGAGGTGTGTGCTACCAGAGCAACATTTTTAGTCACCCACGGTTTGGCTTGATGGATTTGATCTGGATATCCAAACAGTTTAAAACAGAATGGCTTTATGTGACCAAACCTTCCACAGTGATGACACCTCCATTTTTGAAATTTCTTCTTTGAGTGCCTCCTCCTTTTTTTTCTTGATGTTGAGACATTGGAATTGACATCTGGTTAGTCACACAAGTCTTGGGTTTTGCTTTTCTGAAACCAGAGATGAGTTCTTCTTTAGCCATCCTACTCCGGACATATCTCCTGATTTTTGGCCAGACTCTGGAATTTCTTGTAGAGTATCAGTTCCTTTGTTCAGCATTTTGAAAGACTTGGTCATTTGATCAAGTTTGCAGTTCAACAAGCTTACTTCACTACTGAGAGAGTCTATGGTTGCAAGATGTTTAATCTTCTCAATTTCAAGCTCTGTTATGATAGTCTCTTGCTTCTCCACTTGTTTGCATACTCCAGCATTCTTCATACGCAACTTTTTGTATGAGGCGGCGAGTTCATCAAAGGTTAGCTCATCATCACTGGAATCATCATCGGATTCATAGATTCTTATTGGAACTGTGACATGTCTTGCAGTTTCTTCTTCTGAATATGAGTCTTCATTCGACCAGGTGACAGACATTCCTTTCTTTTGCTCCTTGTGGTAGGTAGGGCATCCATCTCTTATGTGTCCAAATCCTTCACATCCATGACACTAAAAATTCTAGTAACACACGCTCGATGTCTTACTGGATGTTATGATATCCAAAATTACACAGCACATAAAATTATAACAGAACATCATAAAAACAATAAAGAACACGCAGAATTGTTTACCCAGTTCGGTTCAAACAACCTACTCTAAGGGCTACCAAGCCAGGGAGGGAATCCAATATAAGCATAATTAATTTGGAGTTAAACTCCCCCGTTTACAACTCCTCACTTAAGACCTACCCAATGCAATTCCAACCTATTCCTAGACCTGAGTATCTCCACTCACTCCCCCTCAATCACAACAATGATTACAAATAAACATAAACAATTAAAGAGAGAATACACTCTTCAAAAACACACCTTGATCTGCTTAAAAGCTTCAATCAAGAGACACACACTCGTGCTTAAAATCTTAGAGTGAAAATAAACACACATAACCTATTCCAACGCAATCATCAAGGACAATTGCTTGGATCACAAGAGACAGCTACATAACTACAGTTCTTCACAATACATAATCTTTTGTCTGCGTTCCAAAATAGGATTGCAGTCTTTTTATATGCAGTCTTGGGCCTTGGGCTTTTTTAGAAAAAATTAGGGTTAACCAAGTAAACCTAATTTACACGTCATGTGGTTGTTACAAAATGTACTCTCAGCAGGATCTTCTGGACGAAATTATTCAGCACACAATAAAAGGTTTCCTAAACTGATAATTAAGATAAATCAGGAAACACATTTAATAAATAATAACAGCTCATGTTGTCACACACGGATGTCATGACATCGGTCATGGCATTCACTACAGAACCTGTATTAGCTTCACACATATGCAACCTGCATAACACAATATCAACCAGGAATGTTTTACCTCTAATGAAGCCAACATGAAAACACCTTCAAGGAAGGTAAATTTCCTGAGGAGATTTATTTCAAATTTAAGTGGTCGAATTCAAGACTTCTCTCCTCTTTTGCGTCTGAAGCATGGGAATTTCGAGTGGACAGATGAACACCAAGAGGCATTCGAAAAGATAAAGCAGTATCTGACGAATCCGCCTATCTTGTCACCACCAAGTGGAAATAAGCCTATGCGACTGTATATATCAGCTTTAGATACTACTATAGGAAGTATGTTAGCACAAGAAGATGAAAATGGCATTGAGAGGGCCATATATTTGTTAGAACAAGATTTGTTCTGATCAATATTCTTAGTTTTGATGATAACAATGTATATGAATTTTGTATGAGATAATGTGGTACTCTAATACTATGCAATTTCCATTTCAGGAATTATATAAAGAGTATGCACAAAATCAGCGCAAGAAGCACTGACTCAGAAGGTTCAGCATGCAACATCAGAACATGGTCTGGCAAGACATCAGAAGATGGTCAACCAGAATCAGAACATGGGTCTATGGAAGCATCAGAAGAACTTAAGATCAGAAGCAGAAGCACTGAAGTTCTCATGGTATCACGCTAAGAAGCACTTCAAGGTCAGAAGACAAGAAGATGATCTGCACCAAGTTGTTTGACTCTGATGATATTCAAACGGTGTTCACACAAACATCAGATCAGAAGCAAGTACTAGCTGGCAGGCTATGCTGACTGACAAAAGGAATGTTGAAAGCTATGAAAGGCAATGTCAGTAGACACAGCGAAAGCAAGGCTCGAGATAGTTGACAAAAGAGTGAAACATTAAATGCAATGCTGTACGGAATACGCAAAGCATTAAATGCTCCCAACGGTCATCTTCTCAAACGCCTATAAATATGAAGTTCTGATGAGAAGCTAAGTTACGAATTTTGAATACAAGACTCTTATGCAAAAACGCTGAAATGCTGTTCAAATCAAAAGCTCTCAAACTTCATCATCAACCTCACTATATTGCTGTTGTAATACTTTAGTGAGATCAAGCTTAAACTTAAGAGAAAATCACAGTTGTGATAATAGATTTATAAGAAGCATTGTAACTCGTAGAATTTGTTTACATTAAGTTGTAAGAACTAGAGTGATCAGGTTGTTGATCTGTATACTCTAGAAAGTCTTAGAGGGTATCTAAGCAGATTATTCCTAGAGTGATCAGGTTGTGATCAGTATACTCTAGAAGACTTAGAAGTTGTCTAAGTGGAAAACCATTGTAATCTCGTGTGATTAGTGGATTAAATCCTCAGGTGAGGTAAATCACTCCAAGGGGGTGGACTGGAGTAGTTTAGTTAACAACGAACCAGGATAAAAATTATTGTGCAAACTGTTTTTATCTTACAAGTTTTAAAAGCTACACTTATTCAAACCCCCCCTTTCTAAGTGTTTTTCTATCCTTCAATTGGCATCAGAGCGCCGATTCTAAGGTGCAAGCACTTAACCGTGTTTAGAAAAGATTCAGGAAGAGAAAAACATTAAGTCAAGATGGTTGAGACTCCACCACCTTCATCTACATCTACATCTGGCTCAGCTGAGCAATACAATGAAAATGGTAACAATGGTTATACTAGACCGCCAGTATTTGATGGTGAAAACTTTGAATACTGGAGAGATAAACTTGAAAGTTACTTCCTTGGTCTAGATGGTGACCTATGGGATCTTCTGATGGATGGTTACAAACATCCAGTGAACGCTACTGGCGTAAGGCTTACAAGACAAGAAATGAATGATGATCAAAAGAAGCTTTTCAAAAATCATCATAAATGTAGGACTGTTTTGCTGAATGCTATCTCTCATGCTGAGTATGAGAAGATATCTAACAGGGAAACTGCCTATGATATATATGAGCCATTGAAAATGACCCATGAAGGAAATGCTCTAGTCAAGGAGACCAAAGCTCTTGCTCTAATCCAGAAATATGAAGCCTTCAAGATGGAGGACGATGAAAATATTGAGAAGATGTTTTCAAGATTTCAAACGCTAACTGCTGGATTAAGAGTTCTGGACAAAGGCTACACCAAGGCTGATCATGTAAAGAAGATCATCAGAAGCTTGCCCAGAAGATGGGGTCCAATGGTGACTGCATTCAAGATTGCAAAGAATCTGAATGAGGTTTCTTTGGAAGAGCTAATCAGTGCCTTGAGAAGCCATGAGATAGAGCTGGATGCAAATGAGCCTCAGAAGAAAGGTAAGTCTATTGCATTAAAAGCTAACTATAAAAAATGCACTAACGCTTTTCAGGCTGAAGAAGTAGATTCTGAAGAATCAGAATCAGAAGAAGAAGATGAATTGTCCATGATCTCCGGAAGGGTAAACCATCTCTGAAAGAGCAAGCAAAGGAAGTTCAAGAGCTTCAGAAGTTCAAAGAAGCCTGAAAGAGGAGAATCTTCTGGAGGCAGAAGATCTGACAAGAAGAAGGTCATCTTCTATGAGTGCAATGAGCCTGGACACTTCAAGAATGAATGTCCAAAACTTCAGAAGGAGAACCCCAAGAAGAAGTTTCATAAGAAGAAAGGTCTTATGGCAATATGGGATGATTCTGAATCAGAATCAGAATCAGACTCTGAAGGAGAGCAAGCAAACCATGCACTGATGGCCACAGTAGATGATGGATGAGAATCTACATCAGAATCAGATTCTGAAGAGGTATTTTCTGAACTATCTAGAGAAGAGTTAGTTTCCAGTTTAATAGAACTTCTGGAACTCAAGGCTCATCTTAGTATCAAATACAAAAAGCTGAAAAAGCAATTTGAATTTGAAACTAAGAAGCTGGAAGTGGAAAATTCTGAACTGAAGGAAAAAGTTTTAAAATTATCCAAAGATATTGGATCTCCTTCTGTATTAGAAAAATCCATTCCTAGCCTCAATCATATTCTGAAAGAATATGACTCGAGCTTCGGAAAGTTCCTGTCTAGAAGTATTGGCAGAAGTCATCTTGCTTCTATGATATATGGTGTTTCTGGAAACAAAAGATTTGGCTTTGGCTATGAGGGTGATACCTCACATAAATTTGAACCTGTTGATGATTTGAAAATCACATACAAGCCATTGTATGATCAGTTCAAATATGGCCACTCACATGATATTAGGCTCACTTCACATGCATAGAGTTTTCACACTACACACACCAAGAAGCATGTGACACAACCTAAAAGATATCATGCTGCCAAACCTAAAGAATATCATGTTGTTCCTCCTATTACTTATAATGCTAAACCCAAGTTCAATCAGAACTTGAGGAAAACTAACAAGAAAGGACCCAAGAAATTGTGGGTACCTAAGGAGAAGATAATTTCTATTGCAGATATCCTTAGCAGCAAAGAAGACAAAGCACAAAATGTCATGGTACCTAGACTCTAGGTGCTCGCGACACATGACGGGAAGAAGGTCTATGTTCCAAGACATGGTGCTTAAGTCTGGTGGAGAAGTCATGTTTGGAGGAGATCAGAAGGGCAAAATTATTGGTTCTGGAACCATAAGTATTGGTAACTCTCCTTCCATAACTAATGTACTTCTTGTAGAAGGATTAGCGCATAACTTATTGTCCATAAGTCAATTAAGTGATAATGGTTATGACATAATCTTCAATCAAAAGTCTTGCAAGGCTGTAAGTCAGAAGGATGGCTCAATCCTATTTATAGGCAAGAGAAAGAACAACGTTTATACGATTGATTTTTCAGATCTTGAGAAGCAGAAGGTGACTTGCCTTATGTCTGTTTCTGAAGAGCAATGGGTTTGGCACAGAAGATTAGGACATGCTAGTTTGAGAAAAATTTCTCAAATTAACAAACTAAATCTGGTCAGAGGACTCCCAAATCTGAAATACAAATCAGATGCTCTTTGTGAAGCATGTCAGAAGGGCAAGTTCTCCAGACCTGCATTCAAATCTAAGAATGTTGTCTCTTCCTCAAGGCCGTTAGAACTTCTGCACATTGATCTGTTTGGACCAGTCAAAACAGCATCTGTCAGAGGGAAGAAATATGGATTAGTCATCGTAGATGATTATAGCCGCTGGACATGGGTAAAGTTCTTAAAACACAAGGATGAGTCTCATTCAGTGTTCTTTGAGTTTTGCACTCAGATTCAATCTGAGAAGGATTGCAAAATCATAAAAGTCAAAAGTGATCATGGTGGTGAATTTGAGAACAGATTATTTGAGGAGTTCTTCAAAGAAAATGGTATTGCCCATGATTTCTCTTGCCCTAGAACTCCACAGCAAAATGGAGTTGTAGAGCGAAAGAATAGGACTCTACAAGAAATGGCCAGAACCATGATCAATGAAACCAATATGGCTAAGCACTTCTGGGAAGAAGCAATAAACACTGCATGTTATATTCAGAATAGAATCTCTATAAGACCTATTCTAAATAAGACTCCTTATGAATTGTGGAAGAACAGAAAGCCCAACATTTCATATTTTCATCCTTTTGGATGTGTTTGTTTTATTCTGAATACTAAAGATCATCTTGGTAAGTTTGATTCTAAGGCACAAAATTGTTTCCTTCTTGGATATTCTGAACGCTCCAAAGGCTACAGAGTATACAATACTGAAACATTGGTTGTAGAAGAATCAATCAATATCAGATTTGATGATAAGCTTGGTCTTGAAAAGCCAAAGCAGTTTGAGAATTTTGCAGATATAGATATTGATATATCAGAAGCTGTAGAACCAAGAAGCAAAGTTTCAGAAGCTGAAAATCTCAGAAGCAAAGAATCAGAAGATCAAGTTGCTGCATCTTTAGAGAATCTCAGAATTTCTGAAGAGCCAACAGTCAGAAGATCTTCTAGACTCACTTCAGCTCACTTAGAAGATGTGATCCTTGGGAAGAAAGATGATCCTATCAGAACAAGAGCATTCCTTAAGAACAATGCAGAATGCCAATTAGGTCTTGTTTCTTTGATCGAGCCAACTTCTGTTGATCAAGCTCTAGAAGATCCAGACTGGATAATTGCCATGCAAGAAGAACTTAATCAGTTTACAAGGAATGATGTATGGGATCTTGTTCCTAGACCAAAAGGATTCAACATCATTGGTACAAAGTGGGTTTTCAGAAACAAGCTCAGTGAGAAGGGAGAAGTGGTAAGAAACAAAGCCAGACTAGTGGCTCAGGGATATAGTCAGCAAGAAGGGATTGACTATACATAAACCTTTGCACCAGTGGCCAGGTTAGAATCTATTCGCTTATTAATTTCCTTTGCCACTCAGCATAACATCACTCTGTATCAGATGGATGTTAAGAGTGCCTTCTTAAATGGTTATATAGATGAGGAAGTCTATGTTCACCAACCTCCTGGTTTTGAAGACTCTAAGTCTCCAGAACATGTTTTCAAACTTAAGAAATCATTGTATGGTTTGAAGCAAGCTCCTAGAGCTTGGTATGAAAGATTAAGTTCTTTCCTTTTGGACAATGGTTTCACTAGAGGACAAGTGGACACGACTCTCTTCTGTAAAACATCTAAGAATGACATCTTAATTTGTCAAATTTATGTTGATGATATTATTTTTGGAACATCTAATGCTTCACTTGGAAAGGAGTTTGCTAAGTCTATGCAGGCTGAATTTGAAATGAGTATGATGGGTGAACTCAAGTACTTTCTTGGTATTAAAATCAATCAAACTTCTGATGGAACTTATGTTCATCAAACGAAGTATGTGAAGGAACTTCTGAAGAAGTTTAATCTTTTTGAAAGCAAAGAAGCCAAAACTCCTATGCATCCAACGTGTGTTCTAGGTAAGGATGAGGTAAGTAAGAAGGTTGATCAGAAGTTGTACAGAGGTATGATTGGATCTCTTTTATATCTTACTGCTTCTAGACCTGATATTCTATTCAGTATTTGTTTGTGTGTTAGATTCCAATCAGATCCTATAGAATCTCACTTAACTGCTGTTAAGAGAATTCTGAGGTATCTGAAAGGTACTACTAATGTTGGTTTAGTCTATAGAAGATCTAAAGAATACAACTTAGTAGGATTTTGTGATGCTGACTATGCTGGAGACAGAATTGAAAGGAAGAGTACTTCTAGAAGTTGTCAATTTCTAGGAAGTCATCTGATCTCCTGGTACAGCAAGAAGCAAGCTACCATTGCCCTCTCAGCAACAGAAGCAGAATATGTTGCTGCTGCTGGTTGTAGCATACAAATGCTCTGGATGAAGAGTCAGCTAAAAGATTATCAAATATATGAGAGTAACATTCCTATCTTCTGTGACAATACTTCTGCCATATGTTTATCTAAGAATCCTATCTTACATTCCAAAGCTAAACATATTGAGATTAAACATCATTTCATTAGGGACTATGTTCAGAAGGGTGTTCTCTCTTTAAAGTTTGTGGATACAGACCATCAATGGGCTGATATCTTTACAAAACCCCTTGCTGAAGATAGGTTTAAGTTCATTCTGAAAAATATCAGTATGAATTTATGCCCAGAATGAGAAGATGAGAAGATCTTATGTATGGGTATATTCTGAAATGTGTTAGGATTATGTGTTTATAAGAAGTTCTGATAATGATCAATTAGAAGTTCTGATTCTGTTATTACTAATGTATCACTATCTAAGTTGATTCAGAATCTCTTTTAAAGTAAAACAGCTGTCACCAGTCTTTCCAGAAAACGAACACGTGTTTACTATTTCTGGACAAGCATGCGTGCAGTTGAGGAGACGCCGCCCTAGGTAACTGTGAAAATCATTTCCCTTTGTCATTTTATCTCTCCTAACATCATTTCTCATTAAATGCATATTGATGTCATGTTTTTTTTATCATTTCATTAAATCATACTGCATTTAGTATTTTCTTTTATTCATCTCTTAAATACTCGCTTCATCTTCATTTCATCTTTTTCGCTCCCTCTCTATTCATTTGTCTCTCTCTCTGCATTCATCGCACGAACCCTAGCTTTATTCTGAAACCAATCATTTCACCATGAATCCTTCATCAAGCTTTGCAAGCCAAACAGAAGTATCATCCACTATACTGGTTATGAGCAAGCGTGATTTTGCTCCGTTAAAAACCTGCTCCATTCCTACTGAAGAATTGGAAGTTCTCTGTGAGTCTGCTGTGGATTTTGAAAATATGAAAGCAAATGGTTTTCATCCTGATGCAAGAATCTTGGAACAAGGCTGGTCAAGTTATCTTGGTAGATTGGTTGGACCAATTTATCCAACTCTGGTAAAAGATTTCTGGGCTCATGCAACCGTTACTTCAACTGCTAACATCTCCTTTGTGCTAGGGCATGAAGTTGTGATAACTGAGAAACTGATCAGGAAACTGTACAACCTGAATGATGAAGAAGGATGCACTGGTCCTCTTCCTGGTAGAGTTAACTGGCTATAGGTTGAAAAACAAATCTCACTTGCTACTGGTATTGAATCACACAAAACCGGTACATTGAGGGCGTTTTATCAAGTGTGGGATGAAATTATTCTGGGTTCTCTCCATCACAGCAAGCAATCGTTCTCCTCCTCCTACATCAGTCCTGATCACAAATACACTCTCTTCTGCATTGGAAGAAGAATTGAACTCAACATATCCAACATTCTCTTTCAGAATCTGAAGTTGGCTATTGAAGAGTCAAGGGATGAAGAATGTGAGAAGTATCTTCATCTTCAAAGAAACACTATTCCTTTCGCCAGAATGATCTCAAATATTCTGATTGAAAGTAATTTGATGGACTCCCTAAGGACTATTGGAACGCCTAGGTTCTTTGGAATTATTCAAGGTCCTATCTTCAATGGTGTTGATCTGTTAAGGATGCAACTTATCAGAGATGTAACTTCTGCTCCTTCAAGCTTCCCAGATATTATGTCTAGGAGAACTCCTGTAGAAGGCTTTGCTACATTGTTCCAAGCAAAACTTCACAAGGCTGTTAAGCGCTACTTGGAAGCTTCTGTTAGAACTCAATCTTCTGTTGATCCTGCGTGGATTCGTGGAAGAGTGCTTCCTTCTCAAGCTGATCTTCAGAAGAAGGCTCAGAGGAAGCAAGAAGCAAGGCTGAAGAGAAAGGCTGCAGAAGAAGATGCTAGAGAAGCTAAGAAGCAGAAGGTCACTTATGACCCTCTTAAAGTAGATTCTTTTGAAGCTATAAGAACTGGTAACTTCTCCAGGCAAGTATATAAACCTCCTCCTTCTGAACCTCAATCTTCTACCCAACCTTCTCCCTCTCAACCTCAAAACACCTTTACCATACCAAATCCTCCTCCACCATCTCTTTCTACACCTGTTTTAAACACCACTCCACTAAATATCTGTCCTCCCACACCTTCTGATATCCCATCATCATCATCAATCCTCCCCACTGATATACCATCTTCATCAACCATCTCCCCAGATATTCCATCTTCTTCAACCACAGCACCTCCACCTCCTATATCCCATCTCCTTCCTACCAGAAAATCCAACCCATACTGTCTTCTCTACCCAGACTACAAATTCACCTTCAACCCTCCTGAACCTGAACCTCATATTTACCTGGAATTGTTCAGAAATGAAGTTATCAGTAGGCTGGATCTCTTGAAGGATGCCTTCTTCAATGATCTTGATGATGTTTCTACCAGAAACCTCTGGAGAAGCTTTCGCCATGATTTTCAAGTTGGAGCTATGGCTGTTCAGAAGAGACTAGTGGCTGCTGCTCCTGGTTATGCTGGTTATCTTCTTGAGGTTGATAATGGTGTCTATCATCATCCCATCAGAAACAGGAGAGTTCTTGAGGAGAAGATATTTGTTGATGAGCTTGTAGAAGCAAGGATTGCTGTAGAAATGGAAGCTAACCCTTGCAGGGAGATTGTGGTATGGAGACCTAAGTATCCAGTTCTGACTGGAGACTTCAAATCTTTGTTCGACTTTCTGAGGGAAAATCCTTCTGAGAAAGACCCCAGCTTGGTCAATCCAGAAGTTGTTGACCCACCAGAAGTTGAAGGTCCTTCTACACCAAAGAATCTTGCTGCCATTCTTCAGGCTCTTGAGAATGGAGATTCTGATCTACCTGCTGCAGAATATGAAGGAGATGCTTCTATGGAAGAAGCTGATGCTGAAGATCATCTTGCTGAATCTGTTCCTGTTGAGGAAAATCAAGATGATGATCTGATTATGGAAGCTGCGGTTCAGAATGCTGTCCCTCTGGACCGAAGTTGTGAAGCTTCTTCTGGTGAACCCTCTCTTCTGGTGTAGACTTTAGAGGTTATTCAGAAGAACCAAGCTGAGCTATCTTCTCGCATGAACGCGCAAGATACTACCAATGCTGAGTTCCGCACCTTCATGGAGAGGCAGACTAAGAGCAATGTTGGGATTCACGACATGCTGGCCAAGATTATGTCTAAGCTAGGGTCGTCTTAGTCCTTGTTTCTTAGTAGTTTCTCTTTGTTTTTGCATCTGCTTCCTATGCATTCTCTTTTGCACTTCTGACAATTATCCTTCTGCAAATCAATGAAATTATCCTTCCTTCTCTCATACTGTTTGTTTTTCATCTGAATATTTTATGTTTTTTGATGTTATGACAAAAAGGGGGAGAAAATGTGATAAATGATCTAATTTATATTATCAGTTGCTGGGAGAAAGTCTCCACACTTCTAACAAGAATTTGCAAGTTCTGTGTCTTTGAGTGTTTTGCAGGAAGTGAAGATCTTCTTAAAAGCTCAACATGAGAAGCAAAGACATGTGGAAAAGCAATTCTGTATGGAATCAAGCTCATGGAATTTGAAGCAAGCTAAGTGCTATAAAGCTTCAAGATCAGAAGCAAGAAGGAAGAATGATCTGATATTCTGATGATAGAATATGCTCTAACTCATTCTTATTCCTTAGATGTTCTGATGCATGTTTTTAGTTCTAAAATATGCTCTGAAACAATATTGTTTGCTCTGATACATAATTATATGTTCTGATACATATTTTATGTTCTGATTCATTCATGCTCTGACTGTTGTCGTTTAGTTTGTTCTGTAACATTTCAGGATGTAGAGATGCTCAGAAGATGCTCCGGTACATTCAACAATGTTCTGGTACAATCTGGCATGCAATGATTCAAGAAGAAATTCAAGCTCTGAAGTTGTCCTATGGAAGCAAGAATCAAAAGCTGTGAATGTTCTGAAGATCTAAGCATATGTGATCGTCTCAACGGAAATGGAAAATACTCAGGGAAGTCCTTTATTTACAAATTTCTTCCAGTATTTATTTCAGGAGGAGATTATTTATCTCAGGGGGAGATTGTTAATCTCAGGGGGAGACATATTCACACACTATGTTTATATGCTTATGCTATAGCTGTGTAATTGTCTTTAGCCGTCTGATATTCTGATCGCAAATTCATATCATTTATACATGTTTTTGTCATCATCAAAAAGGGGGAGATTGTTAGAACAAGATTTGTTCTGATCAATATTATTAGTTTTGATGATAACAATGTATATGAATTTTGTATGAGATAATGTGGTACTCTAATACAATGTAATTTCTATTTCAGGAATTATATAAAGAGTATGCACAAAATCAGTACAAGAAGCACTGACTCAGAAGGTTCAGCATGCAACATCAGAACATGGTCTGGCAAGACATCAGAAGATGGTCAAGCAGAATCAGAACATGGGTCTATGGAAGCATCAGAAGAACTTGAGATCAGAAGCAGAAGCACTGAAGTTCTCATGGTATCACGCTAAGAAGCACTTCAAGGTCAGAAGACAAGAAGATGCTCTGCACCAAGCTGTTTGACTTTGATGATATTCAAACGATGTTCACACAAACATCAGATCAGAAGCAAGTACTAGCTGGCAGGCTACGCTGACTGACAAAAGGAACGTTGAAAGCTATGAAAGGCAATGTCAGTAGACACAGCGAAAGCAAGGCTCGAGGTAGTTGACAAAAGAGTGAAACATTAAATGCAATGCTGTACGGAATACGCAAAGCATTAAATGCTCCCAACGGTCATCTTCTCAAACGCCTATAAATATGAAGTTCTGATGAGAAGCTAAGTTACGAATTCTGAATACAAGACTCTTATGCAAAAACGCTGAAACGGTGTTCAAATCAAAAGCTCTCAAACTTCATCATCAAAATCTTTTTAAAGGTCTTTTTCTGTTCTTTTAGCCTTTTCTATAATTTGGATAAAATAAAAGTCGGTGGCGACTCTTGCTATCCGCAACATTTAAAAAAGTCAATTCTCCCACCGTATTATAGAACTGGCGACTCTGCTGGGGATTTTTTCGAATAAAAGAGCGGTTACCTTAAAGTTTAGGATTCACTTTAAATGTTTTCTATTGTTTGTATTGTTTGCTTTATATTTGTGGGCCCGTTTGGGTTTACTTGTGTGAAAGATCCTAACCCGGATCTGAGTACCTTAGGTAAATGGCATGAGACCAAGGAGATTGTACAGCGTATACTGATGTGGTTGGTATGGTGGCCATCGTTAGTGTGACACATTGGTGTGTCCTGGTGTTCCTTGGGATCTGGCTTGAGGAAACACTTGGCTGCTGCGTGGTGTCATTAAGCACTAATTTGCCCTAAGAACCCTAGTTGAACTTGACTTTGGCCTATTAGAAAGTAGCGGGATGGCTGGCTTTGGTTCCGACTGAAGTTGGTTGATACTCGAAGCTACACTCGTAGGGACTGGACTTTCAGGACATTTTCAGTCGGTGATTCGATTGTTGAACTGAGATAAGTGCCTTCGAGAAAGGTTAATGATATGAGCTCCCTAGAACCCGATCTTTATATAGGACAGGTTGAACCAACTAAACTTCAGTAGGAGGGTATACACCTTTGGACTACACGCAAGCCTAACCCTAAGGCAATTGTGTGACTTGTTTGTGTTTGTTATCTACCTGACATCATAACATCATAAGTGTAACACCCTTCTAAACCCCGCGGAATTATATAAAATAATTTAGAGTAAACATGAAAACAAGGGTGTCACAATTCAATACAACAATTTATCATAAATCAATTGTCATGCTTCACTTAGGGATAAATCATCAGTTTAACAAAATCATGTTTCTACACAGCGGAATATTAATCAACGGATAAGCATAACACCATCTATGCAATATCTCACAAAATTAATCCGATAACAACAAAATAGAGTATCATCATAAACTCTAAACTAGCGTTCCCCCAGTGTTACAATACCAGAGCATGACACCGACGCTATACTTAAACAAACTGGCCTATGAGCTATCCTCACCAAAGCCAAAAGTCGCTACTCGCTAATCTGAAAATGTCAACAGTAAGGGTGAGTCTCATTCAAATTAACAAATGTTATTGAATCATAAATAATAACACATCATAGTGACATCATTCACCCAATTGAAAACATATCCAGAATTCAGACAAGTTTCATCATCACAAAACAATCAACCAACACATCATCAATATTTATAACACTGGAATACATCCAATCATGTTATAAAAGTCATGCATATGAATGCAACTGACACAATATGCATGTGGTACCAACATCATCAAATGGGAATAACCCATGACCGATCCAACATCATCAAGATACGGCCCTGCCAGCACAGATTCCACACAATGGGAATCATGCCCTTTACTGATCCAACACATCATCATGGATACAGCATCATCAATGAATATGAATGAATGCAAACATACATGAACATACTTATATCATCGTCAAGTCTATGAGTAACATCATCAAATACTCATTTCATCATCATCACCATCATCAACATCATCATCAAAGTATGTTTATATACATTAGCATCATTCAAATACAATCAATCATCATCATCATCATTAAAAACATACATGTATCCACATCAATCATCATCATCAATAAGGAAGAACATACATGTATCCACATCATTCTAAAACAAAGCAATCATCATCATATAATTTCAACAAATCATCACATCATAATGTTTTTCAAAACAACATCTTATATTGTCACATTTCATCATATATGTCAACAATACGTCATCCATCCAACAGACAAGATATTCAAATCATACTCACATCATCACAAAACTATCCCATAGGATTCATCATACCATCAAACAAATCATCAGAGGAATCATGTTTTAAACATAGCTTGTATCGTTACATTTCATCATATATGTCCACACCACAACATTCATCAAAACAAGCAAAATTGTGATTTAAAAATAATCTCGTGCTACAGCTCATTTCATCATCCTAACATTAAGGAACACTTCATAAACTTCATCCTGCTCGAAACGGCACTTAAAACAGGCCAACAGTTCAAAAGATACGCATCTTTAAACTTTTCAAAATTTACTAGCAGCACGCGGCGCCACACATTGTTCGCGACGCGCTGCCAGGAAATGACGCCTTCGCGGCGCCAACAAGGGACGCGGCGCGAACTGAATGAAATAATTCTCCTCAAGCTTTCTGCCAAGCAGTTCGCGGCGCCAACACATGGACGCGGCGCGAACTGGCGATTTCACAGATTCTCCATCGCAAAATGACGGCATACGAACCTGAATCCCAAATTCCTCAACCTCGACCAAATCGATTCAAGTTGATCAAACACCACAAAACAGCCACACAACATATATCATACACACATATAGCATATATTATGCATCATCAAACATCATACAACACCAAATTCATGGAAATTCATCAAAACAGATAATTATCAACAAACATCCCCAAAATCCCAACTCTATCATACGACTCAATTGACATGAAATAATATATCTATATCAGTCCTATTATCCATAACCCGATAATAGATGCTAATCGGAAGAGTCTCCCCTTACCTTAGCCAAGAATCTGGACTTTTCCCCTTCTTCATCAAATCCGTAAGCCCTTTTCTTCACTTTCAGCAAGAATTCTTAATCTTCAAACTCGCTTATCTCCCTCCTCGAGAACCTCCCTGACACGAATTAATATATCAAATCGAAGGAAATTTCGGGTAGAATCTGAATCTTCGAGAATTACCTGATTTGGAGTTACGAGCAGAAAGTTGTGACCCATTTTGTGAGGGTTGTATCATGAATACGAAAATCTCTTTTCTCCATGAGCTCTCTCCCTCTTACTCTTAGGTTTCCTTCTTCTAATTTCCAATTTCTTTCTTTTTTTCTTATTTTATGAAAATAAAGCAAAATAACTTTAGTAATAGGGCCTATCAATCACACCCCCTCCATTACTAACCACAACTTGGCCCAATAGCTTATTTTACACAATTTCCAACTTAAGTCCAATTAAAATACCAATAATCCAAGAAATTAATTTAAACTCCCACTAAATTAATAATGTAAAATATGGGGTGTTACAACTCTCCCCCACTAAAAGAGTTTTCGTCCTCGAAAACATACTTCCAGTGAAAAGTTTCAGATAGAGCCTTCATCTGACTCTCCAGTTCCCATGTAACATTTCCATCAGTCGATCCTAAAAAATCCATCTGACATAACCAACAGGAAGCACATCTCACGCATTCAATCTCCGCTCGTACGTCGCATTTGACTACCCAAAGGTGTACTACTCGTTATACCTCCAAAAGGTTAACAACAATAGAACATTGAGGTACAACCCATACAATACGCCCAATAACTGAATAATATAAGTACGCAACCATGGTATGATCACATTGATCAACACTGCAGTGATGCATTCCATCTACCAAACGTACCAACCTTAGACACACTCTTCCATCTGAGCAATAAAATAATACTTACATTTTTCACCAACTGCTTTCTTCAAGAAACTCAATACTCATATTCCTCTATCATTGAATTTCAACTATCTGACTCCTCTCAAGTCACACCAGTAATTATCCAACATGTTACATTCCGCTTTCGCTATACTACTCTGATTACTCATTATAATCATCTACACCAATTAGATTTCTTAGCTTTTCCCAATTCCAACTTTCTCTACTCATTCGTTTAAAATCCTCCTTTACCATACATGGTACTAATTTACCACTTAGCAATACTTATACTCATTCCACAACAAATCCTTGAGTTACTACATCTATTAAGACATTCCAACCATCGGAACGAGTATACATGAGTAGTTGTAATCACACTCATCAGCCTCAATATACCATTGCTTACAAAATAGCTCAACTGAGTCCTGCTCTCTACTAAGAATCAAATCAACTCCATCCTTCATAGAGTATAATTCCTCATTACATCTGGAATCTACAATATCACCTTAATAACAGCACAAAATTATTACAGCATCATATAGCATCAACTCATCGTCTTAACTTTGCCAAATACATACTCGTTAACTACGTACAACCACAATAACATGTTCGTTATCTCGACAATTATTCAAAAGTGTTCTAATTCTTCGATACGACATCTTTACCTCCACTAGATTCTAAATCCAACATATAAATCAATACATATTTTCTATGTAGGCTTCCGACATATTAATTCCTCACTGCCCACGAGTAGTACTTGCACACTACTCCACATCACACTTTCACTGCGCGACTCTGATTACCCGTCTTAAGTCATCATCCAATATATTGCACTCTTTCGTATTCACTTCTTCATAAGTTCACACAACATGGTGAGTGATTATTCTCACGGCTTAGTATTCTTCACATCCCAAACCATTAAGGTAACAAAACAAGTTCATCCCATCTATATGATTCCGTCTACTACCAACAAGAGATTAAGGGTGATCAAGTCCTCAATTTGTCAATAGATAGCCGACAACCATATGTAAGCATAAACCGTCGTTACTACATAATAGTGTCCTTTCCGAGTTTGCACTCAAACTCATTAACATCGTCATAGTTCAATAATCCACTTTGAGTCTTTACAACTCGCACACTTCCCTCTTATTGGATCTTATCGGTGAGACACCAACGTCCAAACATTTTAAAAAAATCTTCTTCATAGTCACTTAGCATCACACACTTGTTAAGTACTTCCAAACTTCATAATCACTAATATACTCGTACATTACTATTCATCTCGTTTCAAATCAAAATCCTCATCTTAGCAAAAAAAAAACGCGACAACATTCACAACTCGAGGTTTTAATCTAAATCCCATGACATCTTTCGCGTCCAAATATCATTCCACTCAGAATTTCCACAAAGTCTTCCTCACATCAATAGGTGTTAGAAATTCTCTACAATTCTTTTTTTATGCCCATCGCTACTTTGGCATCACAATTACGACTTCAACTGTTCCCGAAGTTTGTTCAACCTTTCCTACTAATTCACTCCTCACTAAAATCCATCGGCACTCAAATCATCTTTATTACCGAACATCTCATTCACTTATTCATCAACAACATGTTCTACTCGATTTCGTTTCAAACAATCGTGGTAGTAGGCATTCCTATTCAACAATCTTCACGCTTCCTTAACCAACTTTGGAATCTCTACTCAAAGGATCACCTATAATGTATTTATAACTCTCTTATAAGGTAGAACATAATCTCTCCTCTTCGTAGGTTCAAGCGACACGTTAATCCGACGCTCGGAACTCAAGATATGAATTTTCCATCGTTATCCGAAATGCAACATCATTATCATGCAGCGATACTCTATACGATATCTCTAAAACTCCTCAAATGGTACATTTAATTCCTAAAATTTTTTCTCAACAAACCCTCTAATTATTCCTTCAATCCGTTCAACGCTGACACTGACATCCCGTGCAGTGCCAATAAGTCTAGTTCTAAGAACAAGAGTAACCGCAACTTCACCTCTTTCCAACATCATCCTGCCGCAATTAAATATGTTACAGCTGCTGCAACCATTTTTATAACAAAGTTCATCTCGTTAGCTTTCCGTCGCTTCAAACGGAACTCAAATCAGATGTCCAGAACTCCGGTTATGAATTTTCGAAGTTCTGCAGCTATTCAGCAATTTTCCTGCGTTTTGCTTACGAAAATCTCACTCCAAAACTCATTCTCCTCAACTCGATCACATTCCAAACAACTCCTTATCATATCTCTTCACTTCCAAACATTCTTATAACTTGAGCAACACATCCCATCCCCGAAGTGCGATTTCTGAAACATCACGACAGCAATCCTCTTTGCAAACTTGCAACTGAACCTCTTCCGAGACGCAAAGCTACTCAACTGACAACTTCGCAGTACACCAGCAAAGCTGATACATTGCAAATTTCTAATTTTCCTCTTCTACAAATAATCATCAATTACCTCTCCTTCAAGATGTTCCAACTTAATTACCAGTCAAGTCTTAATTCCAAGTCACCTTCAATTCGGGAAACAACAACTCCAACAACGCTCGCACGGTTGCCAACAACAGCCTACTGAACCAATCATCTTACAAATGAAACATAACCGAGAAGCGAAGCTTCTCCCCCACTTGTTTCAATCCAACTCCCGCAACAAACAAACAAGTATCGACAGTGATTCACTCACATGTCGCGTACTAAGGGATAATACGCCGACAGTATTCAACTGTCGTGCAACTCAACTGACTCGACAATTGACCGGACGGACCGACCTGCTCTGATACCACTATTGTAACACCCTTCTAAACCTCGCGGAATTATATAAAATAATTCAGAGTAAACATGAAAACAAGGGTGTCACAATTCAATACAACAATTTATCATAAATCAATTGTCATGCTTCACTTAGGGACAAATCATCAGGTTAACAAAATCATGTTTCTACACAGCGGAATATTAATCAACGGATAAGCATAACACCATCTATGCAATATCTCACAAAATTAATCCGATAACAACAAAATAGAGTATCATCATAAACTCTAAACTAGCGTTTCCCCAGTGTTACAATATCAGAGCATGACACCGACGCTATACTTAAACAAACTGGCCTATGAGCTATCCTCACCAAAGCCAAAAGCCGCTACTCGCCAATCTGAAAATGTCAACATTAAGGGTGAGTCTCATTCAAATTAACAAATGTTATTGAATCATAAATAATAACACATCATAGTTACATCATTCACCCAATTGAAAACATATCCAGAATTCAGACAAGTTTCATCATCACAAAACAATCAACCAACACATCATCAATATTTATAACACTGGAATACATCCAATCATGTTATAAAAGTCATGCATATGAATGCAACTGACACAATATGCATGTGGTACCAACATCATCAAATGGGAATAACCCATGACCGATCCAACATCATCAAGATACGGCCCTGCCAGCACAGATTCCACACAATGGGAATCATGCCCATTACTGATCCAACACATCATCATGGATACATCATCATCAATGAATATGAATGAATGCAAACATACATGAACATACTTATACCATCGTCAAGTCTATGAGTAACATCATCAAATAATCATTTCATCATCATCACCATCATCAACATCATCATCATCATCATCATCAAAGTATGTTTATATACATTAGCATCATTCAAATACAATCAATCATCATCATCATCATTAAAAACATACATGTATCCACATCAATCATCATCATCAATAAGGAAGAACATACATGTATCCACATCATTCTAAAACAAAGCAATCATCATCATATAATTTCAACAAATCATCACATCATAATGTTTTTCAAAACAACATCTTATATTATCACATTTCATCATATATGTCAACAATACGTCATCCATCCAACAGATAAGATATTCAAATCATACTCACATCATCACAAAACTATCCAATAGGATTCATCATACCAACAAACAAATCCTCACAGGAATCATGTTTTAAACATAGCTTGTATCGTTACATCTCATCATATATGTCCACACCACAACATTCATCAAAACAAGAAAAATTGTGATTTAAAAATAATCTCGAGCTACTGCTTATTTCATCATCATAACATTAAGGAACACTTCATAAACTTCATCCTGCTCGAAACGGCACTTAAAACAGGCCAACGGTTCAAAAGATACGCATCTTTAAACTTTTCAAAATTTACTAGCAGCACGCGGCGCCACACATTGTTCGCGACGCGCTGCCAGGAAACGACGCCTTCGCGGCGCCAACAAGGGACGCGGCGCGAACTGAATGAAATAATTCTCCTCAAGCTTTCTGTCAAGTAATTCGCGGCGCCAACACATGGACGCGGCGCGAACTGGCGATTTCACAGATTCTCCATCGCAAAATGACGGCATACGAACCTGAATCCCAAATTCCTCAACCTCGACCAAATCGATTCAAGTTGATCAAACACCACAAAACATCCACACAACATATATCATACATACATATAACATATATTATGCATCATCAAACATCATACAACACCAAATTCATGGAAATTCATCAAAACAGATAATTATCAACAAATATCCCCGAAATCCCAACTCTATCATACGACTCAGTTGACATGAAATAATATATCTATATCAGTCCTATTATCCATAACCTGATAATAGATGTTAATCGGAAGAGTCTCCCCTTACCTTAGCCAAGAATCTGGACTTTTCCCCTTCTTCTCCATCAAACCCGTAAGCCCTTTTCTTCACTTTCAGCAAGAATTCCCAATCTTCAAATTTGCTTATCTCCCTCCTCGAGAACCTCCTTGACACGAATTATTATATCAAATCGAAGGAAATTTCCTGTAGAATCCGAATCTTCGAGAATTACCTGATTTGGAGTTACGAGCAGAAAGTTGTGACCCATATTGTGAGGGCTGCATCATGAATACGAAAATCTCTTTTCTCCATGAGCTCTCTCCCTCTTCCTCTTAGGTTTCCTTCTTCTAATTTCCAATTTCTTTCTTTTTTTCTTATTTTATGAAAATAAAGTAAAATAACTTTAGTAATAGGGCCTATCAATCACACCCCCTCCATTACTAACCACAACTTGGCCCAATAGCTTATTTTACACAATTTCCAACTTAAGTCAAATTAAAATATCAATAATCCAAGAAATTAATTTAAACTCCCATTAAATTAATAATGTAAAATATGGGGTGTTACAATAAGAATTATGACATCATGACATATCATTTTACTAACCGTTTCGAGGACCAAGGAATTCATCTTTGTTCTATTGTGTAGGTCATGGAGACTAGAAACACCATTCGAGTTAACTTTGTGAAGATACCTTCCGAGCTGAAAGAGTTGGTATTAGAGATTCCCGGAGGTTACCGCTTCACTAAAAGACATGGTCACTTGCCCAATTTGGTTACATCAGGTTTCGAAGAAGAGATGATGAGTGTATTGTTTCAATTCTTTGACCCCGAGCACCATTGTTTTACTTTCCCAGATTATCAGCTAGTACCTACTATGGAGGAGTTTTCTGACATACTTGGCCTCCCTATCTGAGATCAAATTCCGTTCACTGATTTGGAAGAGACTCCGAAACTGGAAGTCATTGCCGCTGCTTTGCATCTTAAGAAATCTGAAATTGAAGGTCATTGGTAAACGAGAAGTGGAGTCAAGGGTTTCCTCGCTAAGTTCTTATTCGGAAAAGCTCATATGTTTTTGAAAACCATGAGTTATCAAGCCTTCAAAGACATATTAGCTCTACTTATTTATGGTTTGGTGCTATTTCCTAATCCTGATCAGTTTATAGATGTGCATGCCATAAAGATATTTCTGACACGCAACCCGGTGCCTACTTTGCTTGGAGACATCTTACACTCTCTTCACACTCGTACTATGAAGAAATGAGGGACTCTTATGTGTTGTATACCCTTGCTATCTAAGTGGTTTATTTCGCACTTTCCTCGCTCAGTAATGAGGAATGACCAAGGGCTGAAATGGCATAAGAGAGTAATGTCACTTTCTCATTCTGATATCCGTTGGCTTTCCTTATCCAAGGATAATGTTACTATCATCGACCGTTGTGGACAATATCCTAATATGCCTTTGCTTGGCATAAGGGGGGGTATTACTTATAACCCTTGCTTGGCCCTACATCAGTTTGGTTATGCTCGAAGAGATGGTCCTCATCAGATGCTTATACAAGGGGTTGTGTTTGATTATGAAGATGATGCTCAAGGTCACAGCCGGATCTTTATACGAGCATGGGATATGGTAAACAGAATTGATAGCAAGATCTTGGGGCAAAGGAACTCCATTCCTTTAGGGCCTTACCTCAGATGGGTGCGCACTCGTGCTCAACGCTTCATTATGCCTTATCCATATGTCCGACCTGTGATTGTGGAACCCGAGTGCGAAGAAAAGGTTCCTCAAGTTATTTCTCATCCAGACATGCAAACTGACATCGAGGACCTAAAGAGATCTTGGATTCAGCTAAAAGAAGAAAGAGATACTTTTGAAGCTCAATTCTGCGCTAAAGAGAAGAAAGTGTTGGAGCTTACAAGGCAACTTCAGGACGAACAGAAGGTCAACGCTTACATTGGGTCAAAAAGGAAGCGTCCATGGGAGACTTGAAGACTTTGTTTTATCTTTATTATTTTATTTTTATTCCTATTTTTATGCTTTCCTTTTTGTAAAAGAGGATAATAAAACAATTTACAGTTTTTTCTTTAAGCATTATTAATAAAGTTTCTTTCTTATTTGGTTTAAACGAATTTGAGTTCCAAAGTCCTCGAAAACATTGCATACTCATAAACATATCATTCATAAACATTACATCACAGGTTTCTATAACAGGTCTCTCATTTTTCCGCTGTTTATTTCAGTAAGGAAATGGATATCGAACAATCCGTCAAGAATCTCTAGGCTCAGAATGCTGAGTTCCAAGCTTTGATCCTGAACTTGTCCAAGGGGCAAGATGAGCTGAAATTCCTTCTAACTAAGAAGGAGAAGAAGACCAGGAAGTCGGTAAGTATTCTCAACATGGGAAGAAGATTCAAGGGCCCGCTCAAAAAGGTCAAAGAAACTGAAATTCCTGACAACAATGAACAGGAAGACGATGATAGCATCAAGACTGACGCCAAGAGTAACATAGGCTCCGCTACTCAGGATGATGAAGAGGACTATTACCATGAGGAAGAATATCCTGAAGAGAAGTACAGGCAACTAGAGGAACGTATGAAGGCTATGGAAATCCAGAAGGTACCTGGGCCGGATTTTGAGGAACTAGGGCTCATCCCCGGAGTCGTTATCCCTCCAAAGTTCAAGACTCCGACTTTTGCTAAATATGATGGAGTTTCTTGCCCTAAGATGCATCTGAGATCATATGTGAGGAAGATCCAACCTCACACTGAAGACAAGAGACTGTGGATTCATTTCTTCCAAGAGAGTTTGTCTGGAACTCAACTGGAATGGTACTATCAGCTGGAGAGTGCCAGCATTCGCACTTGGGAAGACATGGCTGCTGCTTTTTACAAGCAATATCAATACAATGCTGACCTTGCACCAACTCGCATGCAATTGCAAAGCATGTCTAAGGGATCGAAGGAAAGTTTCAAGGAGTATGCTCAAAAGTGGAGAGATCTAGCTGGAAGAGTTCAACCTCCCTTGACTGATAGGGAATAGGTGGACATGTTCATGGGTACACTAACCGGACCGTTCTATAGTCACTTGCTAGGTAGTTCCTCATCTGGCTTCACTAACCTCATATTGACTGGAGAACATGTTGAGAGTGGTATTCGAAGTGGGAAGATTCAAGTAGGCGCCACCTCTGGTACTATAAAGAAGCCATACCATGGAAGGAATGAGTCTAATGCTGTTCATAGTCAGAGGGGTCGTAATAGGAATGATCATAACCAGTCTGTCGGGGCCGTTCTAATCTCCGCACCAACACCTCAGCAAACTCCCAGACAAGGGTATCAGCGTAGGTTAGACGCACCCAGAAGGCAATTCACTAAGATCAACATGCCTTTATCTCAAGGCCTACAACATCTGTTAAAGGCCAACATGATAACTATAAGAGATCCTCCGAAGAATGTCACTACTACCTATCCAAGCTATGACCCTAATGCCAAATGTGCCTATCATTCTAATAGTCCTGGACATCACGCGGATAAATATTGGGCACTAAGAACTAAAATCCAGGATATGATAGATGCTGGTGAAATTGAGTTTGACCCTCCGGAAACTCCGAATGTTATTACAGCTCCTATGCCAAATCATGACAGAGTTGTTAACGCTATCATGGACACGGTATATGTCTATGATGTAAGAGATCTGTCAACTCCTCTCTCGGTCATCAAAAGAAAGCTGCTGCAAGCCGGTTTATTTCCGGGTTGCGATGTAGGTTGTTATTATTGTGCGGCCCAACCCAATGATTGTGAGAATCTGAAAATAGGAATTCAAGGCTGGATGGATCGTCGCACTATCATGTTCGAAAAGATTCCTTCTATAGAGAACTTGTGCGAAGGTTTCTCCCGTGGCTTGAAGATTGAAGACGTATCAGTAATTTCTAAAGCTCCGTTGAAGATCCCTACTAAGGCTCCATTCAAGATTTTTGCTGAACCCCGTGTGGCTCCTGTGATCATCACTAAGCCTAGTCCAATTCCATATTCTTCTGATAAGTCTATCCCTTGGAACTATGGTGCCGAGGTCTATATTTAGGGAGTTAAACAAGAACTTGTAGCCGACAAGGTTGCTGAAGATGCTAATCCTGATGTGGATAACATTGCCGGAACTAGTAAAGTGACAAGAAGTAGATTAGTGTTTTCTCCAGAAATTTCTCCAAACAATGTTGCACCTGCTGGTACCCCTATTCCTAATCAGAATGCTGATACCCGAGGTAAAGGGCCGTTGCATGAACCCATCCAGACACCAGTTGAGACTGTTACTGAAAATCCATCTCCTGAAGAAGCAAATGAGTTCTTGAAGATCATCCGCAAGAGTGATTATGACATTGTCGAGTAGATGGGGCATACTCCCTCCAAGATCTCTATGTTGTCACTCCTAAGTTGTTCCAAGACTCACGCTAAAGCTATGATGAAGTTTCTAGAGGCTGCCCATGTGCCACAAGAGATTTCTATCACTCAACTTGAGAATTGTATTGCAAATCTGAAGACAGACAATTACCTTGGGTTTTCTGATGCTGATCTAAGTCCCAGTGGAAAGAATCATAACAAGGCTCTGCACGTCTCCATTGAATGTGAGGGCACCACTCTGGCCCATGTACTAGTCGACAATGGTTCGTCTCTGAATGTGCTACCCAAGATGATATTGGACAAACTCAACCCCGAGGGAATCGTACTGAAATCTAGTGATGTGATAGTAAAAGCTTTCGATGGTTCAATGAGTACGGTATACGGTGAAGTTGAGCTCCCAATCAGAGTAGGCTCTCAAACTTTCAACATTGTGTTCTATGTGATGGACATCCATCCCGCTTATTCTTGTTTGCTTGGGCGCCCTTGGATACATGGGGCAAAAGCCGTGACTTTGACTCTGCGTCAAAAACTGAAATACCCGGCGAAAGGCAAGATCGTCACTATGTATGGTGAGGAGGAATACGTGGTGAGCTTCATATATGAGACCAAATATGTTGAGTTTACTGGAGAAGCCTTTGAATCTCCCCGTCAGGCGTTTGAGTTGGTCCCTCAAGTGGTTCCTAAGACTAAGCCTGCCCACACTGTTCCTAAAGTTACTAGAATTCCTCCTACAATGGCTTCTCTGAAAGATGCTAGGGCTGTGGTTGAAGAAGGTGGTTGTACTATCTAGGGGCAACTCCCTGATATTCCTTACAAATCCAACAAATGGGGTTTAGGCTGCACTGCTAAAGATCGGAATGGAGAACAACACTCTCGTCCAGAAGGTTTGAAATATCATTTCATCAGCAAAGGGCTCAATGCCATAGGAGAAGATGAAGATGATTGCAACCTGGACAAGTGGATCTTTCCTACACCTGACAAAGGGTTGGACAACTGGAAGACTGAAGACATTGTCTCTATCTCCTATAGTCAGGAGTAATTGCCATTTCTAGTTTTGTTTTTTCCTTTATGTTTCCTAGTTTTACTTTCTGTATTTCAATAAACAATAAACTTTAAAGCTGTGTGTCTTGCCCGGGGTACAACGGTCCGTTGTTAGGGCTTGTCATTTCATAAGCATATTTTCATTCAATAAAGCATTGGACGTTTCGTATTCAAATTGTGTGTTCGCTTTTATTTTTCTTTACTCTTCTATAGCTATGTGTTCTTACACACACCCACATAATGCACTACAGATCCATATCCACTCTGGATCCCATTGATAACGACTCTGCTATTGCTAAATATGACTTTGAAAATCCGATCTACCAAGCTGAGGATGAAGGTGAGGAAGATTGCGAAGTGCCCAGAGAACTTGCCAGACTGGTAGAGCAAGAAGAACAGACTATACAGCCGCACGAAGAACCAGTTGAGGTTGTGAATGTAGGTCCTGACGAAGAAAAGAAAGAAACCAAGATAGGGGCTGAGCTAGAGGAGGGTGTCAAACAGAGATTGATCCAGATGCTACGAGACAATGTTGAGATATTTGCTTGGTCTTACGAAGATATGCCTGGGCTCGATACTGATATTGTGGTTCACCGTCTACCTATCAAAGAAAACAGTCCTCCGGTTAAGCAGAAGTTACGAAGAAGCATGCCTGACATGGCTCAGAAGATCAAGGAAGAGGTTGAGAAACATTTCAATGTCGGTTTCCTGAAAGTTGTGAGCTATCCACCATGGATTGCTAATATAGTCCCGGTACCTAAGAAAGATGGAAAGGTCAGAATGTGCGTAGACTACAGAGATTTGAATCGAGCAAGTCCCAAGGATGATTTTCCCCTACCGCATATTGATATCCTAGTTGATAGTATCGTGCAATGAAAAGTGTTTTCCTTCATGGATGATTTCTCAGGTTAAAACCAGATTAAGATGGCACCCAAAGATATGGAAAAGACGAGTTTCACTACTCCTTGGGGCACCTTTTGTTACAAAGTCATGCTGTTTGGGTTGAAGAATGCAGGGGCAACGTATCATCGTGCAATGGTAGCCCTGTTCCATGATATGATTCATAAAGAAATAGAGGCCTATGTTGACGATATGATTGTGAAATCCAACACTGAAGAAGAACATCTGGTCCACCTGCAGAAGTTGTTTGATAGGTTGAAGAAATACAAGTTGAGACTGAATCAAAACAAGTGTACTTTTGGGGTGAGGTCTGGTAAATCACTAGGGTTCGTTGTTAGCAGTAAAGGTATTGAAGTCGATCCTGCAAAAGTAAAAGCCATACAAGAAATGCCTGCTCCACGGAATGAGAAAGAAGTTAGAGGGTTCTTGGGACGTTTGAATTACATTGCCAGGTTTATTTCCCATATGACCGCTACTTGTGAGCCAATCTTCAAGTTACTGAGGAAAGATCAAGCAGTGAAATGGAATGACCAATGTCAAGAAGCTTTAGACAAGATCAAGAAGTACCTGCAGGAACCTTCGATTATGATACCATCAGTTGAAGAAAGACCTCTAATTATGTACTTAACAGTATTGGAGAATTTGATGGGGTGTGTACTGGGGCAACATGACGAGTCTGGTCGAAAAGAGCATGCAATATACTACCTTAGCAAAAAGCTTACCGACTGTGAACAAGATACTCACTGCTCAAGAAAACCTGTTGTGCTTTGGCATGGACTGCTCGCCGACTAAGACAGTATGTGTTGAACCATACCAGCTTGTTGATCTCTAAAATGGACCCTGTCAAGTATGTGTTTGAAAAACCCGCTCTCTCTGGACGAATAGCAAGATGGCAGATGATATTAACAGAGTATGACATTCAGTATACGACACAAAAAGCAGTCAAAGGAAGTGTGTTGGCAGACCACTTAGCTCAGCAAGCTGTAGACGACTATCAATCTATGAGTTTTGAATTTCCAGATGAGGATGTTATGCTTGTTACTGATTGTGAACAACCTGGTCCGGATGAAGGACTTGAATCAGGATCCCGATGGACCATGGTTTTTGACGGAGCTTCGAATGCACTTGGTAATGGTATTAGCGCTGTGATTATCTCTCCCGCAGGTGGACACACTCCCTTTACCGCAAGACTGTGTTTCGATTGTACCAACAATATGGCTGAGTATGAAGCATGTATCTTAGGTCTTAGAGCTGCAATTGACTTAAGAATCAAATTCTTGGAAGTATATGGGGATTCCGCCCTAGTGATTAGTCATATCAAAGGAGAATGGGACACAAAGCATCCTAATCTCATACCTTACAAGGATTTGGTGTTATCTTTGATTCCCTACTTCGAAAAGATTACTTTTGAACATATTCCCCGAGAAGAAAATCAATTGGCAGACGCATTAGCTACCATGTCATCCATGTTCAAGGTTAGATGGGACAATGAGGCTCCTATGGTTATTATTGAAAGATATGATGAACTGGCATACTGTTACGAGATAGCTACTAAAGAGGTTGAGGAAAAACCTTGGTTTTATGAAGTAAAGAGATATCTCGAAGCACAGGAATACCCTGAAGGGGCATCTATCAATGACAAGAAGTTCTTAAGAATATTTGCTTCCAAATTCTTTCTAAGCAACGGAATCCTATACAAGCGCAATCATGACTTAACTCTGCTTCGTTGTGTGAACAAGAAGGAAGCAGAAGAGATTATGGAAGACATGCATGACGGTATCTTTGAAACTCATTCTAGTGGACACACTATGGCTAAAAACATCCTGAGAGCGGGTTACTACTGGTCCACTATGGAAACTGACTGCCATCAACATTCCAGAACTTGTCACAAGTGCCAGATCTATGCTGACAAAGTACAAGTACCTCTAGTTCCACTGAATATTCTGACTGCACCTTGGCCTTTTGCAATGTGGGGCATTGATATGATCGGGGAAATAAAACCTACTGCTTCCAACGGACACCACTTCATCCTCGTGGCCATTGATTACTTCACCAAATGGGTAGAAGCTGCTTCATTTGCTTCCGTTACCAAGAATGTGGTGGCCCGATTCATTAAGCATAACCTCATATGTCGGTATGGCATCCCTGAAAGGATTATCACAAACAGTGGTACCAACTTGAACAACAAGATGATTACTGAACTTTGCACGCAGTTCAAGATCAAACACCACAACTCTTCTCCTTATAGACCAAAGATGAATGGCGCAGTAGAGGCCGCCAACAAGAACATAAAGAAGATTATACAGAAGATGACAATGACTTATAAGGATTGGCATGAGATGTTACCGTTTGCTCTTCATGGGTACCGCACTTCGGCACGTACTTCAACCGGGGCAACCCCGTTCTCACTAGTCTATAGCATGGAAGCAGTATTACCGATTGAAGTTCAGATTCCATCTCTAAGAATCATGAAGGATGCAGAGTTAGACAAAGATGAATGAATCCAGACTCGACTAGACCAGATAAACCTAGTTGATGAGAAGAGGCTTGCGGCTGTTTGTCATGGGCATTTGTATCAGAAGCGTATGATCAAGGCATTCAACAAAAGAGTAACAACAAGCATACCAGACTGGTGACTTGGTAATAAAGCGAATCATTCTACCACAAGGTGATCCTAGGGGCAAGTGGACTCCCACATATGAGGGACCATTTGTAATCAAGAAGATATTCTCTGGAGGAGCTATGA